>NC_080169.1:1859443-2009443 GCF_950295315.1 Erinaceus europaeus
TCAGGCTTCAAAAATGCACATAGACAGCATGAGAAAAACCTTATGCCTTCTCAAAGACCTGACAGCTTAAGCCCCAAACTAGCCTCCTTGTGATGATCTGGGTAAGCACGTGTGCATTGGGACTGATCACAGAGACATGCGAGCAGTACGGCTTCTGTGACATTTTTAGTCTCCAGGCTATCAGTGGGGTGCAGTGCTGGCGTTAGGAATCCACTGCTGCGCCTGGTGACCATTCTTTCCATTTTACTGGATAGGACAGACAGAAATTGAGAGAGGAAGGGGAGAGAAAGAGGGAGAGAGAAAGAGAGAGACATCTGCAGACCTGCTTCGCTTCCTGTAAAGCATCTCCCTCTGCAGGTGGGAAAGAAGTACATCTGGGAGAGGAAGAAAGATGTCTTCTTGTGAGTTCAGACTCACCAGAACAGATACAGCAGCTGCCAAGCAAAGAAAAAAGTCACCGTCACATCTGACATGTAATGTTGGAGTTCCTGTGTAGGTACTTACTGCCACTCCCGTCTTATAGAGCAGATAATGCACGGTCTGGGTGACGTCAGCGGCATGCATCAAGTTGTGGTAAGGATTTTTATGCTTGCTGTAGCCTACTTCCAGGGCTTCCACAAACGAGACGAGTGCAGATATGGGAATCTGAAGGGGAACAGGGAGGTTCATTAGTCAGTGACTTAGTCATGTTACGTGAGGAGACAGAAGTTGAATCAGCTCTGCCTCCACTATTCCAGTGCCACCTGAGGAACTCGGAACTTCTTAACATTTCTAAGTGAAACACTGAAATTTTTCCTTTTCTTTTTGGAAATCTAAAAGGAGCTGCAAAGTTTAGGAACAGCCCAAGAAAATAAGACAGAATTGCCCCAAAGAAGTACAGGGCAACTACCCCAGTAGGGAAAGATAGAAACAGGCTGGGGGTGTGGAGCCACCTGCCAAGGCCCAGGTCTAGCAGAGAAACAATCAAAGCCAGGCCCTCTACCTTCTGCTCCCCATAAAGAATTTGGGTCCATTCTTCCAGGGGGGATGTTAGAGGAAGATGACCAGAGGGCTCTCAACTCCAATTTCATCAGGACCCAGAGATAGAAGAGGAAAAATGGAAGGATGTTTGGATGTAGTACCAGGTGTATGTATGACTCAGAAAGAGAAGATAGGACCTTAAAAATGGGCAGATACATACAAACACAGACATTCAAAGAAACAACCATGTATGTTACACACCTGAAACAGCAAAGGAAATCCTCAGGGCATGTGTCCTATGTGGGGGCAGAAGCAGGCTATGTTTCCTGTTCATTCTGTGTGATGTATTCTTTGGGCCTTGGAATCTGGAATAACATTTCCAGCAAGTCTAACTACTTTTCTGTCTCTCTCCCTGTGTGTGTGTGTTCCTTCTAACCTAATCCTAAGTGAAATATGCATTACACACACACTTTCTTATCCTGTGTGGCAAAAAGTGAAGAATAGTAACAGAACGCCTGTCCAAAGCTAGGGGCCCTAGGAAGTGTGCACTGTATCAGTCTTCTGAAGCAGTTTCTTGTTCTACAGTGAGTTGTCAAGTCTCCACTTCCCTCTGGACAGCGAGCTCCACAGGTACAGGACTGGTGAAAAGTTCCCATCATGCAGCAGTTCACGGCAGAAGCTGCTCAGCCCCGATACTCACCGGGGGTCATTTTTGGACCCACGGTGAAAAGACTATCTGGATCGTAACTCACGATCTGACAAGTGTGCAGAGCTGTTGTTTTTAAGTTAGACACTGACCTTGAAACGGCTGATCAGATCGTAGCGTGTGAGTAGTTCGTAGAAAATGAATTTCAGTGCATGATCCCCACTGGCTTCATTGAGGGAAAAGACATCAAAGGACCACTTGTCCACATCCTGCGGGAAAAGAGAATATTAGTCTCGGGCCGCTCACACATCCCTCAGGCTGTTCCCTCTGACATCAGCTAGTGACTGTCACCTGCGATGTCACAGTCTGAGACTGGAGTGCCCTTTTTTCTTGCAAACCATTCTCCTTCCTGGTAGAACTGCACAGAATTTCTTTTTTTAAAAAAATATTTTAATTTTTCATTATTGGATAGAGACAGAGAGAAACTGAGAGATGAGGAGATAGACAGGAAGAGAGACAGAGAGACACCTGCAGCCTGCTTCACCACTTGTGAAGCTTTCCCCTTGCATGTAGGGACCAGGGGCTTGAACCTGGGCCAGGTGTGCCACCACTGAGCCCCTAAATTTCCTGAGGAAGTATTAACTAGTTTTACCTGTGATGTGAACATCTATAATTTATTGAGTGACTACTACAGCGTCTGGCCTTGTGATCAGTGATCATTATGTTATTTATCCTGACAACCATTCTAAGTGATAGACATTAGTCTATACGTTACAGAAGAGAAAAATGGAAAGCTATCTATTCTCCCAGAGGTTTGTCTGGATAGGTGCTTAGGGATATACCTGAGAAATAGTTCACTACAAATGCACCTTCAGCTGATATCTAAGTGTGGACTTTTATCACCAGGCTCTTCAGCTACCACTACGAAAAAATGCGGATTTGTAAGTCACTCATGACTGCTTAGAAAGGTTTCCTACTCTTTTTCTCTGAAATTTACAGCAGAGATTATTTTTAAAAACAACTTTGCGGGAGTCAGGCGGTCGCACAGCGGGCTAAGCACACATGGTGCAACGTCCAAGGACCAGCGTAAGGATCCCAGTTCGAGCCCCCCGCTCCCCACCTACAGGGGAGTCGCTTCACAGGCGGTAAAGCAGGTCTGCAGGTGTCTCTCTCCCCCTCTCTGTCGTCCTCTCATCTCTCCATTTCTCTCTAACAATGATGGCATCAATAATAATAATGACAACAACAATGAAAATAAGGGCAACTAAAGGGAAAGTAAATCAAAATTAAAAAAAAAATTTTAGGATACTGTTTCTTTTTTCCTTTTTTTTTTTTCTCTTTTTGCATAGAAGCTGGTAATCTAGGACCTACGTGTGAACAACTTTATATGAATATTTTTTTTGTACTTGGTTTACTTAGGTTGGTATGATACATGCTATTTAAGTTCTTTGAACACTGTGGATCTCCCTAATGTGTATGAATGACTGAGGCTTTTAAATTAAGGGACGTCTGTGTGAATAAAGTTATTTGATGGGATCAAAAAAAATTTTTTTAAATAAAATGAAATTATAAAAAAAGCAACTTCTGAATTTATTTTTCATGTTGTTATTATCTATTCCAACTAATTTAGGCACATAGATACTATTTTGAGGTATGATTAAGATTTCAAAGTATATTTAGTTTCTCTACTCTTAAAATTCTCCAGCTTAATAAGGGCAAGAGACCAGCACACTTTAATGATGACTCTTTAGTCACTACCAGGTCACCCCATCATCCAGGGCCCTAGTCAGGGAGTCCTGCGATTCCCACACAGACATGATGGGTTTAGACCTCTAACAGATCCCTCTCGCCTCTGTCACTGGTCATCTCCATCAGGAACAACATAGTCGACCCTCTTGTGGGCCTCTACAGGACCTTGCCCTCAATGTGGATCAACAATGGTAGGGACTGCCCCATTCTCTGAAGGGAGGTTGGACCAAAATAGTCCACCACTCAGAGAAGATGGGTCCAGCATTGGGTACAGCCTAGAATGTTCCCAGCTGTGACCACAGAATGCAGCTCAGACCTACAGGGATGCAGAGGTTACACAGGCTGCTGTGCTGAATATGGGCCCCAGATCAGATCCATGGGGTTTACACTAACAATATTTATATGCTTTCCCCATATTTGGGAGCTACCCTCTTCCCTGACCCAGCTTTCTAGTCCTATTTCCAACCCTGACACCTTCTCCCCAGACAATGCCTTCGGTCCACCTGCATGTTAGCTGTCAGGCTCAAGCAGGATCTCATGGAACATACCTAAAATAGACTTCTTAGCTTTTTCCAAAATGGAGACCCCAAATCTCATCTTTTCTATTCATATCTTTAGGTTCCTATTAAACAATTTGTTCTGATTTATATATTAATGCTTTTTCAGCCACCAAGTTGCAGATGCTACCAGGATGCCAACCTGACTTCCCTGGGCAGATGACCTCACCACTGTGTCCTGGAACCTCCCCTCCCCAGAGCCCTGTCCCACTAGGGACAGACAGAGACAGGCTGGGGGTGTGGGTCCACCTGCCAACACCCATGTCCAGCAGAGAAGCAATGACAGAAGCCAGAGCTCCCACCTTCTGCTCCCCACAATGATCCTGGGTCCAGACTCGCAGAGGGATAAAGAATAGGGGAGCTTTCAAGGGAGGGGATGAGACATAGAACTCTGGTGATGGGAACTGTGTGGAATTGTATGCCTCATATCCTATGGTCTTATCGATCATTATTAAATTAATAAAATAAAATTCTCCTGCTTCTTACTGATTTGCTCTTATTCTGTGTTTGAAAATATTAATCCACTTGAAAGTATTCAGAAATGTATGAAAAAAAAATACAAAGTAATGGGCTACTTCAAACTTTTTAGGTTCCCCCCCCCAAATAACTTTTAAGTTCTTTGAGATGTGTTTTCACAATGGAGTTGCTAATCTGGAATCTTAGTCCTCAAATCTGTGAAACAATTTATAGAAAAGAGTATAACTAAGAACTGGCTGAATACACTTTGCCAACATTGTTCTTAAAGTCCAAAGTCTTGCCTATTGACAGCAACTTTGAAATTTATGTAAACATTGTCTCCTGTGCCTTTGACTTAAAAGCAATCAGAGATGTGCCTGAGCAAAGCAACTGTCATGTGGTTTATCTTCTGCCAAAAGTCCCATCTGAACTAACTCCTGACTCAAGATAGTGTACTGCATAGGTACTAGTCAGGACTCAGCAGAGACCAGCTTCAGGTAATTCCCTGGGAGAGATCTTAACTCAGGCCTTCAATGTCCTCACCTCAACTTTCACTGCAGTCATGCTCTCCCTGTCCCTCTCCAAACACCCTAAGATTAATTCTGAATACTAGGACTTTGAAAATATAAATAGAGATGGCAAGGAGTAAATCCTCTCTAGGACCTCATTTTCTGAAAGTCTTACTTGGAATTCTCAGTTTATGTTCTTGGAAACCATGCGGAGGCACTCAGGGAAAAAGTGCTGAATGTCAAGTGACCGAACGATCTTGGCATGGAGGAGGCTGGAATCTGCTTTTTGATTTTTCACAAGCACCTCATCTATCTGTTCTAGGCCTTTCTTCCTCTTTCGCCAAACTTGGCCTAAAGGCCATTGCTGTAGAGAAACTGTATGGACATCCTAAGAGCCTAAGGTTAGGGAAGCCTAAGCATCATCTCCCTCTTGACTTCTGGAGTCCATCAAAGGTATCTCTTCCTAAGTCACAACACTTTGGAGTTTCCAGTAACTACCACACAAAACTCAAATTAGAAATTGCTACACATTTCAAATAGGAAAAAAATTTTTTTTAAAGGAGCAAAAAATGCAAGATATTTCAAACTGCATTGGTGCTAATTAACTACTCTCTCTCTCCCTCTCTCTCTCTCTCTCTCTCTCACCTCCAGGGTTATTGCTGGGGCTCAGTGCCAGCACTACAAATCCACTGCTTCTGGAGCCCATTTCTTCCATTTTATTGGATAGAAAAGAGAGAAATTGAGAGGAGAGGGTAAAATAGAGAGGGAGAGAGAAAGACAGACACCTGCAGACTTGCCTCACCACTTCTGAAGTGACCCCCCTGCAGGTGGGGAGCCAGGGCTCAAACCGGGATCCTTACATGGGACCTTGTGCTTTGCACTATGTGTACCTAACCCGGTGCGTCAGCCCCCAGTCCCATTAATTATTCTCTTAAATGTTGTTTTACACCATGTTCTTACGTTAACCCAAAGGGTTAGTGTGGCAGTAGCATGCTGGTATTCTGCTGAACCGTACTCTCTGAGTCTCTGGGGAAAGTTCTGCAATAGGAGGAAGTGGTAGTGACTCCAGGGTAACTGCCGGCAGGTCAGCAGAAACAGGGCTGCTTTTCACGCGACATAAAGAATATAAAAAAGAGTCTACCTGCGTGGTATCATCAACTCACTTGTAACCCACTAGCATAAAGCCAGCGTCTAGGAAGATGGAAGAACATCACACTGTAAGAAGATGGACGAGAATTTCCCTAATAAATGGGGGGCGGGGGAGGGGACCAGGAGAAACAGCATTCTCAGTCTTATGCTAAAATGACCAACAAATGTGGAGTTAGAGTCAGTACATATTTTTTGTCAAAACCATCTGTGTCTTTTCCCTGAGCAAAAAGCAAACTGCATGCCAATTACGTTTTTTTTGAGTTATTCTGCATAGAAAAGATGTGTTAAGAGAACTATTTCCATACATTCCTTGGTACCAATCAAAGGAGCTAATTAAAGATGAGAGATGCCCTTAATATTCCTAAGAATTTCATTGATTATTTCAAGCTCAATGATGAAAATCAGTGCCACTTCATAGTGGGTGGAATGCAACATTAGTTCTCATGAAGTGATCTCATTGACTGAACGAGGAGTGTCACTGTAAATCACACCGACATACTGAGCATTGGAGTGTGGTTTAAAGAGGAGTGAGGGAAAACGCGTTTCTTCTGGCTCTATCAGTCTTACTTGTCTTGCTCCAGAGGTGACTTAAGAACAGACAGGAGAGAGGGCCTGGTAGTGGCAGTCAGTCAAGCACACACATCACCCTGCACAAGGATGCGGGCTCAAGTCCGCAGGGAAGAAGCCTTATGAGTGCCGAAGCAGGTATGCTGGTGTCTCTCTATCTCTCTTCCTGTCTATCTCCCCTCCCTTCTCAATGTCTATCTTGTCAAATAAAAACCAGAAAGGAGTGGTCCGGGAGTGGCACAGTGATAAGGCTTTGTACTCTCAAGCATGAGGTCCTGAGTTTGATCCCCGGCAGCACATGTGCCAGAGTGATGTCTGGTTCTTTCCTCTCTCCTCCTATCTTTCTCATTAATAAATAAATAAAATATTTTTTAAAAAAATAGAAAGAAAAAAAATACAGAAAAAATGGTCACCAGGAGTAGTGGATTCCTGGTTCGGGCACCAAGCCCCAGCAACAACACTGGTGGGGAAAAAAAAAAAAAAGCAGAACATGAAAAGCTGAGGCTACATATCTGAGTAGATAATGTTTCACAAATTCTGCTGTGAACATCTAAAAGCAACAGAAAGGATGTTGAGTACGTAATCAAAATGACCCCACAGGACACCTTCTTGTTTAGGACACATTAATTAAGAAGCATGGTTCACCTTCAAGAATAAGAACTTTAAGTTAGCTCCTGTAAATGGGACCAGAAACCTTCACCTCTGAGGTTTCAAAGAACGGTGACAATAGCTTTGACTATTGAATACTGAGATGTCTCTGAGCAGCAGCACCTGCATAGGCTCCAGACAACACCCAGCAGCTCAGTGATTGCGAGTCTTAGTACGGATCCATCTTCCAAACTAGAAGCTCAAATGATGTCATGCCACCTTAAACCAACACATGTCTTCAAGACTACAGCTGAACTAGGGTTCTCAGAGAGACCCTACCCACACCCAAATCTTGTCTCACTGGCACTAACTCTGTATTCAACACAATCAAATTCAAATATCTGTATGACTTCCTATGGACTTCTAAGCATGGTGAGAATCTTGGCAGAAGAATGGATTCATGAAAAGGACAGGGTTTGGAGAGGAACCCATTCATACAGTAAAAACAAACAGACAAACAAAAAACACCCCAAACATTTCACTCACCAGCAAATTTGGTTTCAAGCCTCAGTTTTGCCTCTAGTTATCTATGTCTTTAAAAGTACATTCTCAGGGCTGGGTAGTGATGCACCTAGTTGAGTGCAGGCATTACAATGCACAAGGACCCAGGTTCAAGCCTCTGGTCCCTACTAGCAGGGGAAAGCTTACTAAGTGGTGAAGCAGCAAGTGTCTCTCTGTCTCTTTCCCTAGCTCCCCCTCCCTTCTCAATTTATCTTTGTTTCGATCAATAAATCAATGAATTAAAAAAAATCTCCAAATCTTAGTTTCATCATCTAAAACAAATTTCTGACAATTGTATGATCACCAAAGAATATCCTAATGTCTAATATGTGCAAACAGAATAAATCTGATGTATTATGACCAAAGTCAGATTGAGTTCTGTAACACCAGATGATTCTGCAGACAACTAAGCAGTTCTGGGAGAATAAAGAAATAAAAAACAAGGAGAGTTTTTTTGTTTTGTTTTTTTAATAAGCAAGATGAAGGCTAAAAAGACAGTGATGCTCTTAGAAATGATAGGAAAAAATCATGAAGGTAAAAAGCCAGGAATGAATGGGAAAGCCAAATAAATCATAAATGAAAAAAAAAAAAAAGCTTAACTGGACTTGTTTAACTAGGGTACCATGGACACTATAAAACCTATTCATTGTTTCTTTCTTTCTCTCTTTCTTCCTTTATTTTGTAAGGTGGCACCAGGAAATAAACTCAGGGCCTCACACATGCACAACACATTCTCTCAAGCCCACCCCATCCCCTTTCTAAGTCAGAGGAAGAGGAAAGGAGAGAGGGAACAGATACCACAGCGGTGCTTCACCATCCAAGCAAGTCCCTTGGCACTGTCACGCTGCCCCATGTGGTACCCAGGGCCTCAAGTCCAGGACCTGGCAGACAGCAAAGAGCCTGTTGTACTGGGTAAGGGACTGGCATTACCTTTAGTGCTTCGATCACAGCTGGGGGGTAGCTCAGTCCAACCATGTTCGATGTCCGTCTATACATCCTGCCAAAACCAGAGCAGGGGAGGATGCTATGTTATCTTAAAGGGTCAGTAAGGTAAGTAAAATAGCAATAGACATCAAAAAGTCATACTACCTGGAAGCCCAAGGGACCAAAAATTCTTTAATAATCTTTTTGAACAGTCACTCAAGTGGTTTACATGTTCCATTAAAAAGTAGGAGAAACTTAAGAAACAAGAACAGAAGGGAAGCACAAAGCAGAACTTGGATTAGGTTTGGTGTCTTGCACCAAAGCAAAGGACGCTGGGGAGGAGGGCAGGGAGAGGGTGGGGGGCCTGGTGCAGGATGGTAGAGAAGGACCTGAGTTGGGGGTGTTCTGCAGACTCATGTGGAGTTGGGAGACTATAGTCATGCGCCAACGACTGCACTGCAAACCATAAACACACACACACACACACACACACACACACACACACACCCTATGAAATGGTAAAAGAAAAAAATTAATCTAAAACATACATGTTTGGGCAAACACACCTGAGATAGAACTGTCTGGGAGGGGAGGAGCAAAAATCATTGGGGGAAAAATATAAAGTAAATTAATAAAACACACCCTCTCTTCTGCCATCAGTGAGTTCCAAGACAGTATGCAAAGGAGAGTTTTACCCTGATGAAGAACTGTAGGGAACCCACTCAGGAGAGCTTGAATTTTTTTTTTTAATTTATAAAAAGGAAACACTGACAAAAACCATAGGATAAGAGGGCTACAAGGCACACAGTTCCCAGCACCAGAACTCTGTATCCCATCCCCTCCCCTCATTGCTTTCCTATTCTTTATCCCTCTGAGAGCATGGACCCAAGGTCATTGTGGGATGCAGAAGGAAGGAGGAGAGCTTGTTTTTAAAAACTGTCGCAGACCAGAACAAGAACATTCTAGATGAACTCTGAACCAATGGCAGCATTTCTAAAATGTGTCATAATGGGGCTTGACAGTGGCGTGCCTGGTTGAGCGCACACAAGGCCATGTGCAAGGCCCGGATTCAAACTGGGTCCCCGCCTGCAAGGGGGAAGCTTCACAAGTGGTGAAGCAGGGCTGCAGTGTCCCTCTGTCTCCCCCTTCCATCTTGGTTTCTCTCTGTCTCGATCCACTAATAAAATAAATAAATAAAATAAAATAAAAAGGAGAGATACAGAGAAGGGTTTTTTTTGTCATTTCTCATTCAAAACTGTTTTTTAAATAATTATTTAAGAGAGATAAAGAAAGACAGGGATAGAGATGGGAACACCAGAACATCACTCTGCTTTGTGACGGATCAAACTGCAAACCTCACATTTGCAAGTCAGACATCCTACTAGCTGCAAACGTGCTGCACCTCTCTGTTTCTCCCCAGAATTCCCAGTGTTCATAAGCAGATCCCTGAAGTAAGATTTCCAGTTGTGACAAATTGGTGCTCCTTTTTAAAAGCTGCTTTGCTTACTTCAGGACGTCATGAATGTTTCACCACTCCCTAATTGATTTTTAAATTCAGAGAGAGAGAGAGGGAGAGGGAGAGGGAGAGGGAGAGGGAGAGGGAGAGGAAACAGTGCCAGAGGTCCCCTGCCTCCCACCCAGTGATGTGGCATTCTCACGTGGTGCCAGGGCTTGCATCTGGGGTCCTGCACACGTCCCAGCACGTACTCGACCTGGAGAGTTTCTCTCTGTGCCCCCGCTAGCCAGCTACTGAGAGCCATCCATCTTTACCTCTCGACGAATATCCCAGCCTGCACAGCATGGACGATGGTCTTGAACCTGGGCTTCTCCTCGCTCCTCCTGAGCACCATTCCCATCTGCCGCGTGAAGGTGGAGGCCAGCCAGTCCCGGACCTCAGAAGGCACTGCGTCCGACTGTATGTCGCTGAGTTCATCCTCTGTATCCAGGAGTCTCCTGGGCACAAGAAACACACACAGCACAGGGAGATGAAAGGCGAAGTTCTTTCTTCCAAACAGCTGTTTCTTCTCTCCACCCTACCTGCATCCACAGGTGCAAAGAACTCACATAAAGTCAGCTACACACGCACACGCACACGCACACGCACACACTTATAGTCCTTGGCTGGGAAAGCTTGTCACCATTTATTTCATCATTCCTTCCTCCCTCCCCTTCTCTCTCCCTCCCTCCTTCCTTTCTTCTTCCTTCCTCTTCTCTCTCTCTCCCTTCCTTCTTTACTTTTCTTTCATTCCTTCCTTTCTTTCTTCCCTTCCTTCCCTCCTTCCTTCCTTCCTTCCTTCCTTCCTTCCTTCTTTTTACCAGAGCACTGATCAGCTCGGGTTTATGGTGTTGTGGGGGGGACAGAACCTGGGACTTTGGAGCCTCAGGCATGAGAATCTGTTTGTATAACCTTTCAAAGCTATCTACCCCTGCTGGGGCTACAGGTGTTTCTCTTTCTCTCACCCTTTATATCTTTCATCTTGATTTCTCTCTGTCTTATCAAATAAAAGAAAAATAAAATAAAGCATATATTAAGCCCTACTGAAAAGCATTAGAAAACAGGTATCAATGAACATGCCTGTTGCATACAGATATAGCGAGTGCATAGAAGACAAAATGTAACATTTGTGGGATGGGGGATGATGGTATCAAGTTTTCTTTTTTCTTTTTTATTATTTTTTAATTTTTATTTATAAAAAAGGGAACACTGACAAGACCATAGGATGAGAGGGGTACAACTCCACACAATTCCCACCACCAGAACTCTGTATCCCATCCCCTCCCCTGATAGCTTTCCTATTCTTTATCCCTCTGGGAGCATGGACCCAGGGTCACTGTGGGATGCAGAAGGTGGAAGGTCTGGCTTCTGTAATTGCTTCCCTGCTGAACATGGGTGTTGACAGATCGATCCATACTCCCAGCTTGTCTCTCTCTTTCCCTAGTGAGGCGGGGTTCATACTCTATCTTCCACCTGAGGAAGATGGATTCTGAAATTAGGGCAGCTTGGAACGTTCCTACTCATGTCCACAGAATGTGAGTTCAGCTCTACAGGGATGCAGAGGTCACATAGCTGAATATGGGCTCCATACCAAATCAAATCAGTGGGGTTTACAGTCAACAATATTTATACCCTTTTCCCATATTTGGGAGCTACTCTCTTCCCTGATCCAACTTTCTGGTCCTTTTCCAGCCATGACATCATCTCCCCCAGACAATAACTTGGGTCCACCTGCATATCAGATGTCAGGCTCAGAAAAAAATCAATCAAACAAGCAATTAAAAAAAAAAAACTAGTATAGTCAAGTTTTCTTAAATGAGGAAGCAAACATGTCACTAAAATTTGAATCACACAATCCTTAGATTACTGGGCGATCTTTTCCGACTACGATGTGGCAGAATACGTAAGACATCACAAGTGCTGGCAGAAGAACCTGACTGAAAAAAAAAAACCTTCAATATTTGCCATTTCAATATTTTTCAAGGGAAAAGCAATTCCATTCCATCCAAGTGCATATCACAGCTGGGGCTGCTCTGATGCTTGTGGGTAATCTACATGGAAGGATTCTGCTAAGAAAATCATCATGGAGAAAATTGCAGGAGGAACGCTGGGAACTCGAGGGAACAGATTATTCTGAATTTCTCCAGGACCTTCCATTTACGGGTAGATATTCTGAAGAAAAAAATCAGCATAACTCTATGCTGAGGTTAACGCTACACAGTAATTGCACTGGAACTTTGCATTTAAAAGAAAAAGCCTTTAAGAGGGTCCACGATGCTGTTCCTGAGGGAGAGAGGGCTCTCTGTTAGAGGTCTAGGCTACCTAATATAGACCTACTAGCATTCTCCTAGCTAATTCCAAAATGAGTACTAAACAATTTGTCTTGCTTTATATCTTAATGCTTTTCAGCCACCAAGTTGCAGATGCTACCATGACACCAACCTGACTTCCCTGGGCAGACGACCTCACCTATGTGTCCTGGAACCCCACCTCCCTGGAGCCCTGTCCCACTAGAGAAGGAAAGAAACAGACTGGGAGTATGGATCCACCTGCCAACATCCATGTCCAGTGGGAAGCCAGAACTCCCACCTTCTGCTCCCCATAATGATCCTGGCTCCATACCCCCAGGGGGAAAAAGAACAGGGAAGCTTCCAACAGAGGGGATGGGATACAGAACTCTGGTGGTGTGAATTGTGTGAAATTGTACCCCTCTTATCTGATGATCTTGTCAATCATTATTAAATAATAAAAAATAAAAGAAAAAGCCTTACCCAATATTTTTAAACTACTTTTTCTCCTCTTGCTTTATCTCACATCATTGTCACAATGGCCATATGTGATCAATTTTATTAGTACTTTTCATAGAGAATCGACAGAGGAGGGGGTTGACATACCTGGTTAAGTGCATATAGTATGAAGCGAAGGACCCAGGTTCAAGACCTCTGCTCCTCACCTGAAGGGGGACACTTCATAAACAGCAAAGCAGGTCTGCAGGTGTCTTTCTCTCTCCCTCTCTGTCTCCCACTCCCAACTCAGTCTCTCTCTGTCCTGTTCAATAAAATGGAAAAATGGCCACCAGGAGCAGTGGATTCATAGTTCTGGCACTGAGCCCCAGCTATAACCCTGGACAAGAAAGAGAGAAACGACAGAAGATACATAGCTTTTCAAATCTATCCCTTTTGCCTGTGAAAACTAAGGTTTTGTAACAATTCCTTTATTTATTATTCTGTTTTACCCCACACTTGTCATGGGAGACAATTTCAGAAAATCCACTAAGCAGAAAGCTAACAGCACTGCACTGATTCCGTCATGGCCAGCTCACCTGGTCTCATCGATGTACACAGACTCCAGCACTGTGGCTGCATACTCCAGATTCTTCTTAAGATCAGCCACCGAAGCCTCCCCTCTCTCTAACTGTTTGACCAAAGACCGTAACCTAGCAGGGAAAAAAAAAGATATGATTTAATTATAATAAAGGAGACAAAGAATTCTTTCATTATAGTGACACATGTTGATAGAATGTTGATTTCTCTCATTATATACAAGCGGAAAAATACAAGTCTAAAAATGGGGCTGACATGGACAGGTGATGGGTAAAGAAATTAAGTTATGGGTGGCATGGAGGGGCACTGAGTTCCTGCTGTATGATGTGGGGGGACCTAGGTCAGGGGAGTCTCTTCAGACACCTATCAGAGGGAGATGAGGGGTTGTGCCTAGGTGTCAACAGCCATACTGCCACCCCCTCACCACCAATATCCACACACAGGACACAGATTCAATGGAGCACTACAGAGCAGCTGAAACAGATGACACTGCGCCCTTCAGGATGGAGCTGGAGGTGGTCATGCTCAGTGAAATGAGGGAGGGAGTGAAGGGCCAGTACTCGAGGATCTCACTCATATGACGAATATACAGAATCGAAACACATGAACTTGAACATAGGGGAAAAAATAGGAAGCAACAGGTTAAGCGCATGTGGCTCGAAGCACAAGGAGCAGTGTAAGGATCCTGGTTCAAGCCCCTGGCTCCCCAACTGCAGGCGGGTCACTTATAGACAGTGAAGCAGGTCTGCAGGTGTCTGTCCTTCTCTCCCCCTCTCTGCCCCTCTTCCTCTCTCCATTTAGCTCTGTCCTATCCAACAAAAATAACAGCAATAACAACAATAAAGCAACAAAAAAATGGGGAAAAGCAGCCTCCGGAAGCAGTGGATTTGTAGTGCAAGCACTGAGCCCCAGCAATAACCCTGAGGCAATATATATCTATATATGAAAGCCTCAACAGTGGCACCTAGTTGAGCGCACATGTTATAATGTGCAAGGATCAGGATTCGAGCCCCTAGTCCCCACCTGCAAGGGGAAAGCTTTGCAAGTAGTGAAGCAGGGCTGCAGGTGTCTCTCTGTCTCTCTATCTATCTATCTATCTATCTATCTCCCCCTTTTCTCTCTATTTCTGGCTATCTCTAGCCAATAAATAAATAAAACTAAAAAAAATTTTAATAGAGAAAAACAGGTAGTCAACTCATCTCTAAGAACTTGTAGAAACTATGATACTTATTGTTGGTGGGGGAGGGCACAGGGTTTTTTTGGTGGGAAAGGTGTGGAACCATATCCCTATTATTTGTAAATCACCATTAAAAATTACAAAAATAAAGATAAGCCTGACTAGTATTTCTCAAAAGAGCAAGTTTTCAGATAAGTGCAGAAAATGTTGCCACTGTAAAGCAAAACCAAAAATACTGAGTAGTATCTTTTTAGAAATAGAGCAATATTCAAGTAACACTGCTTTGTACTATAATACAGCTGTTCATAGGCACACAAATCTGGTGAAGTCCAAGATTTTAAGCTGGTCTCCACAAGACACTCAACACTGGAAACAGATTATTTCGGTTGAGCACAATCAAGCCTGTGCGATCGGAGGAGAAGCTCTTGTCTTTCCTGTAATCCTGTTGCCCTATAGACCTTTCCCCTGCCCCTAACCAAATAAGTGAGCACCGCTTCCATTCGAGGCCCAGAACATGAAGTCTGAAGGAGTCGTATGCGGGTGTAGGTTTCCTGATAAACGCCGTTCTATCTGAGAAACCCATCTTTCCTGTCAGAGGAGAGATGAAGCCATCATCTCCTTCTCAGCTGAAGTCCCCTTCTCTCCTTTGTGCCCCTGGACTCCTGACCTCATTCCTGATTTCAGATGTAAACCATTTTCTCCCCAGTAGGAAGCAGAGCCTGCAAAATCACGGCTGTTCCTTCTTGATCATGTTATTAAATTGCTTTTCCTCTTGTTAGCCTGATACTGTTCTTCTTATCCGTCTAGCTTGAGACGAACGCAGGGGAGTGGTAACTGCTCCTCTGTGTCCCTGCAGTGGTTCGCTGCCAGTCATCATCTCTATACACAACTCTGCTCAATGGCAAAAAAATATATATATATATATCTACTTTCTGTTCTTCGCTGTACTGTTGACAGTTTTGCCTGATTTTTTTTAAAAAATCATTATTATCTTTATTTATTTATTGGATAGAGACCGTCAGAAACCAAGCGGGGAGGGGAGATAGAGAGGGAGAGAGACAGAGAGAGACCTGCAGCCCTGCTTCACCACTCGTGAAGCTTTCCCCCTGTAGGTGGGAACTAGGGCTTGAACCTGGGTCCTTGTGCCCTGTAATGTGAGCACTTAACCAGGTACATCACCACTTAGCCCCTCCAATTTTGCCTAACTGATCTAAGAGTTTGCACACTGTAAATGAGATTACTTTTAAATTTTTCCCTTGTAATCTCATATATAAAGCATAGCCAGCAACACTATCAAACACCATATGGGATTCTACTATGTTGAGGTGTGACCACAGAGAACAGCTACCTCATTGCCCAAAGATACTTTCAGGTAAATGGGAGACGGAGACGACCACAGTAACCCTGGAGAGCTTCTGAAAGTGTATGCGATGGCAGAAAGATTTCCTCTGGGAGCAGATAAGTACCCCGTCTTTAAAAAAGGAGACTGATCATGCTACCAAGCTCCAGCAAAAATTTACTAGAGTCATGGGTGCCTAGGAACATACCAAAAATAGACTTCCTAACCTCTTTCCACCCTAAAATTCCTATACCCATCTGATGATCTATTCCTACTTTATGGTTCCTACTGATTAAACATTTTGTCCTGCTTTATATCTTACTGCTACTTTTCAGCCACCAAGTTGCAGATGCTACCATGACACCATCCTGACTTCCCTGGGCAGACGACCTCACCCATGAGTCCTGGAACCTCCCCTCCCCAGAGCCCTGCCCCACTAGGGAAAGACAGAAACAGGCTGGGGGATGGATCCATTTGCCAACACCCATGTCCAGCAGAGAAGCAATGACAGCCGCCAGATTCCCACCTTCTGCATCCTATAAAGAAATTTGGTCCAGACTCCTAAAGGGGGAGAAATGACAGGGGGAAGATGACCAGAGGGCTCGGAACTCTAATTCCATCAGGACCCAAAGAGAGATGAGGGAGAAAAAGGAAAGACATTTGGAAGTAACAATAGCTAGAGGTGTGACTAAAAAAGGAACAGAAGGCAGAATCATAGAAAAAAATGGGCACAAAATGTAAAAATATAGACAGTTATATAAATAATAGTCAGCCCATATCTGTGACCTTGAGAGAACCGCTGCAGTTTCCAGTGGTTGGAGTGGGGACAAAGAGCCCTGGTGGTGGGAAAGGTGTGGAATTAGACCCCTATTATCTCATAATTTTGTAAATCAATAGTAAGTCACTAAAAAATGTTTGAAAAATAACTTCTGCTGAGAGAGAGACTGGATTATAAACCAAGGTACTAAAGATAAGACCTGTTCCATTGTTACTTAAGTTGCAGATTATGTAATAGCAATGACTGAAAAGCAAGTCTTTCTCTTATTTATATGGACATTACGACCACACACACACACACACACAAAAGAACTTAGCATCAAAGTCCAGTATCTGAGAGCACTGCAAACAGCACCAACATTTGGAGAATAGAGCAAATTTTCAGGCTGTTTAACAGCCAGCAAAGGCTAGAATAGAAACTTTGAAGACAACCTTTGATTTGAGTTATACGTCACAGCAGACCAGCTATGCAGTACTAGCTCTGAGTGCCAACTCCACAAGGGAAATGCAACCACCCAGTTTCCTAAGCGAATAAAACGATGAAGTCACAGTGGTAGGATACAGTTACGTTGACTGATTCTGTCAGCTGATACACTTAGACCAACTCTGTGACCAGTGGTGGTGGTGGTTTTTCTGCTTCACTGTGATACAATTGTGTCAATCGATAGTGTCCTGTGTGATTATCTGATACACATACATACTGCTGAGTGATTAACAAGCGAGACCTAACAGAGCCATCAGCTCACATCAATACAACTGCAGGTGCTACAAAAACATTGAAGATGTACATTCTCTCAGCGGTCAAGTCCCATACTGCCGACGATCGCCCCTCTACCCGAGATTCCCAGGACTTACTGATCCCATAACTGCAAGTTTGTGAGTGAGCCTTCTCACCACCTGGTGCTGTTCTTTTTAAATGACCCTGACCTCACTGCTGTCACTGCGCTGATTCTGTGACCTGCTGGTCATCACAGGTAACCAAATGACAAACATCCCATCAGGGCACTCAGCAGTACGATTAACTCCTTATTTCTAAAGGCCAATTCCATCTTGCTGTCTTCAAAGAATCCTGGGGCTGGAACTCATAAGAGTGAAGAGGTTGACTTCTAATTTTTGGCAAGAGCAACGCAAGTCACCTCCTGATCTACATAAAAAATGACCAGCGATAAAGCATGAGGAGAAGTCTGGGTGACTATGTAGCGGTGCACACGGGGAAGTGCAGAGGACACACATTACTATGGAAAAGACGCAGGTTCAAGTCCCCTGTCCCCACAGACAGTGTTGGGGCCGGGGGTGGCGTGCGGGGGGTCTCATGAGCAGAGGAGCAGTGTGCTACAGGTGGCTCTTTATTTAAAATTGTTTTATAAATATTTTATCCATTTGTTAGTGAGAGGGGGAAGAGAAGGAGAGAGAGAGACAGAGACAGAATGAGACATCACTCTGGTACATGTGCTGCTAGGGATTGAACTCAGGACCTCATGTTTGAGAGTCCAACAAAGCTTTATTCACTGTGCCACTTCCTGGACCACTGGTGTCTCTTTTTATCTCTCTCCCATACCTATCAATTCCTTTCTCTCTTTCTCTCTCTCCCCCCCCCCCAATTTTCTTTGCCTCTAAGGTGCTTGGTGCCTGCACTATGAATCCACTGCTCCTGGAGGCCATTTTTCCCATTTTTGTTGCCCTTGTTGTTATTGTTATTGTTGTCATTGTTGGCATTGTTGTTGGATAGAACAGAGAGAAATAGAGAGAGGAGGAGAGGAGGGAGACGGCGGGGGGGGGGAGAAAGATAAACACCTGCAGATCTGCTTCACCGCTGGAACCAGGATCCTTACTCTGGTCCTTGGGCTTCACGCCATGTGCGCTTAACCCATTGCACTACCACCCGGTCCCTCCAATTTCTCTCTCTAATATTATATAATATTAAAAAGAATGATAAAGAGAAAAGAGAAAGGGGAAAAATGACAACTGGGAGTGGTGAATTACTAATACAGGCAATGAAGCCCAGTAATCATCCTGGAGGCAAAGGGAGAAAAGTCACAGGAGGGTCAACCACACAAAGAAATCCCCAAACTTCAGTCATGTGAATCACAGAGGAAGCAGGGCTGAGGGAAATGACCACTTGACTTGTAAATCTCCAAGACGCCAAAGGCAAACATGCAAAGGAAATGAGCACAGCTTCCCGCAGGTCCACGTGGAGGTGAAGGTCAGCCTTGTGGCTGATAGAATAGACATGGGCCTGGGTCACAGCAAAGAGCTAAGCAGCTAACGGTGTTCATATGCTCTCGTCCTATTTGGGAGCTACTCTCTCCCCTAGTCCAGCTTTCTAGCCCTACTTTCAACTCTGACACCATCTTCCCAGACAATACCTGTAGTTTACCTGCATGTTAGCTGTTAGGCTTAGTCAAAAATTACCAAAGTCATGGGCCCCATGGAACATACCTAAAAAGGACTTCCTAGCTTCTTTCCACACAAAGGCCCCTAATTTCATCTGTTCCACTTCTACCTCTGGGTTCCTGTTTATTAAACCATGTGTCTTGCTGCTTTCTATCTTACCACCTTTCAGACACCAAGTTGCAGATGCTACCACGACACCACCCTGACTGCCCTGGGCAGACGACCTCACCCATGTGTCCTGAAACCTCCTCTCTCCAGAGCCCTAAGAATTGTGTGGAATTGTATCCCTGTTATCTTACAACCTTGTTAATCATTATTAAATCGCTAATAAAAAATTAAAAACTAAAGGAGTGTTCTAGATTCCAGAAGCAGCATGAGGCAGGAAACAGACATAGAGGGTCAGCCAGCCAGCCACCCGCCCGCACTCACAGAGCCGCCAGAGCAGAGCAAGGCTGCAGCAGGCATTAAATAAGGAAGGAGCAGGCTCCTGCCAGATACTTTCCTGACGGAGTTTGTCTCTTAACTCTGACTCTCACCTCCTGGGTACAACAAGCCCCTCAGCTGTTTGGACTCAACAATAACAAAGAAAATGAGAGTCAAGTTAAACTTAGAAATACTTTTGTTCTGCCCCCGCCCCACAGACATAGAGAAAAATGTTCCACTTCATTCATCATCATGGAAAGGCATGTTAAGACTGTGAGATAATCACCTCACAGCTGTGAGAACAGTCTACATTGACAAAACAGGAGAGACAAGTGCTGGCTGGGGAGTAGAGGGAAAAAATATCTGACTCCTTTCTGTTGGAATTCAAACTATTGGGGCAAGAACTCTTAAGTATACAAAGCCCTTAAGTGAAAAACAGGAAAAAAAGAGGGGGCCGGGCAGTGGCACACCTAGTTAAGTACACGTAGTACTAAGTGCAAGGAAACGCACAAGAATCCGGGTTCGAGCCCCCACTCCCCACCTGCAGGAGGGAGGGAAGCTTCACAAGCAGTGAAACAGATCTGCAGGTGTCTCTCTGTCCCTCTCCTTCTCTATCTCCTCCTCCTCTCTCAATTTCTCTCTGTCCTGTCCAATAAAATGGATAAAATGATCACCAGGAGCAGTAGATTCACAGTGCAGGCACCAAGCCCCAGCAATGACCCTGGAGGCAAAATAAATAAATAAATAAATAAATAATGGATAAGATAAATTACAAAATGATAAAAAAGAAAGAAAATTCTTATGATGCAGCAGTACCACTCTTAAGAATATATCCAAGAGACACAAAGGCCATGTGCACCCCTCTGTTCAGAGTCACGTTATTCATGATGACTCAAACATAGAAGTGTCTTAAATGCCCATCCAGGGATGACTGGACAAAGGACTCACCGTGCCACTCTGCAACTGAAACAGAAGGTACTGTATTGTTCGGGAAGAAAAGAACGGAGATCACGTGAACGCAGTGGTGTACGGAGATGGCGGTTTTGGTTGTATGAGTAATAGACAATTCGGCGAGTGGACTTCCAAAATAGTAACCAAACTATTTCCCAAACTTTATAAGAACTATGGTGATCACCATGGACTATGAGCTCAGACCACAGAGATGAAGAGTCTACACAGGCCCTGTGCTAAATATGGGGTTTACAGTTTACAGTATTTTTTAGTTTATGGTATTTATATACTTTCCCCATACTTGGGAACTACTGTCTGCCCTGATGCAGCTTTCTAGTCCTATTCTGCCTATCCCCCACCACCTCCCCAGACAATACCTTTGGCCCACCTGCATGTGAGCTGTTGGGCTCAAGCAAAAATAAGCAAAGTCATGGGCCTCTTGGAATATATCTAAAATAGAATTCCTGGCTTTTTCCGAAATGGAGACCGCAAAGCTCATGTGCCACCTTTAGGTCCTGATACTAAACAATTTGTTCCACTTTATACCTCACTACTTTTCAGCCGCTGAGTTGCAGGCGCTGCCATAATGCCAACCTGACTTCCCTGACCAGACGGCCTCGCCAATATGTCCTGGAACCCACTTCTGCAGATCCCTGCTTCACGAGGGAAAGAGAGAGACAGGCTGTGGCTGTGGATATACCTGCCAACACCCATGTCCAGAGAAGAAGCAATGACAGAAGCCAGAACTCCCACCTTCTGCTCCCTGCAATGACCCTGGATACATGCTCTCAGAAGGATAAAGAACAGAGAAGCTTCCAATGGAGGGGATGGGATACGGAACTCAGGTGGCGGCAATTGTGTGGAACTGTACCCCTCTCATCCCACAATCTTACTTACCACTACTGAATCTCTAATAAAAGCCATGGTGGTGACAGAGGAGAGGGATAGAGGCACACAGGCACAAGACTCTGGTGGTGGGTGTGGTGAATTGCACATGCACACAGGTATGGAAATATACTCCTAAAATAATAAGATTCTGTAAACCACCATTAAGTTGCTGGTACTCACACTTGTTTAAAAAACAAAAAATCCAGGGAGTTGGGCAGTAGCACAGTGGGTTAAGCACAGGTGACGCAAAGCTCAAGGACCGGTGTAAGGATCCCGGTTCGAGCCCCCGGCTCCCCACCTGCAGGGGAGTCGCTTCACAGGCAGTGAAGCAGGTCTGCAGGGTGTCTGTCTTTCTCTCCCCGTCTCTGTCTTCCCCTCCTCTCTCCATTTCTTTCTGTCCTATCTAACAACAATGACATCAATAGCAACAGCAATAATAACTACAATAATAAAACATCAAGGGCAACAAAAGGAAATAAATAAATAAATATTTTTTTAAATCCTTTTTTCTATTCATGATTAAAGGAGCTACCAAACACTGACATGAATCTCTCACAGAAGCCATTCTAATTATCAAAACCTAAGTGAAAAGGATGCAATAGAAACTGTCGTGAAGGAAAATCAGAGGACTGAGCACAGCAAGAAACAGCTGGTCCTCTTTATCTCTGCAGTGGGCTTTCTGTAAGAAATAAACAAATGAAAAGTTATAACCAAGGACTTTTTCCTGGAATGAAATATATGTATAAGCATATGAGAGGGAAATAAAACAGGAAAAATAAAGGAGAGATAAAATTCAACATATGCTATTGCAATCTTGATTTCAAAGAATAGCGAAAACACAAACCCTTTAGGAAGATGAAATGTATTACTTGCAGATAATAAAAATGTAAGTTGGCCATAGATGTGAACTAAGCCAAATACTAAAAATAATTAAATAGCACCAGTTTCTGAGGACAATTTATCTAACTCAATTTATCTGCCTTTACTTGTAATTGTATATTCACTAGAATGACCACGTATATGAAGCCAACAGATATGTTCTCAGTTCAATATTTTATGATTAATCTATGTTTCCAGAGCATAAAAGGCTTGAAGGCATATTCTCGTACAGTGGACATTCCAGAGGTAGAATCGCGGGTCTCCAGTAAGTGGGTTGTGGATTCACGAGCTAGATCTAACTGTCTGCCTCAACAAAGCAGACAAGTAATTTGAAAAGGTTAAAAGAAGTGGCAGGAAAGAGTAGAAGAGCCCCAGGGTACTTCCTTGAAGAATTATCTGAGGTGCATGTGGTCCAAGAAGCTTCATTTTCCACTGTCACCTAGATACATCAATGCATTTAGCTTCTAGCAGCAAAAAGTGGACTAACCTTCAAGGATCACCAGAAATTTAAAGAAAGTGATATCATGAAAGATAATAGGAACAAGAAGATGAATAAATTCAATTAGACGATAAGGAAATGGGAATTATTCACAGAAGAGAAGACATTACTATTTTCCTCATTAATGGAAAATTACAGGGCTTCACTGCTCTGGGCTGGCTTTAAAAGATTATTATCTTTATTTCTTGGATAGAGACAGAGAGAAACTGAGAGGGAAGGGGAACATAGGGAGAGAGACAGAGAGAGACACCTGCAGCCCTGCCTCACCACTCTGAAAGCTTTCCCCTCTGCAGATGGGGGCCAGGGGCTTGAATTCAGGTTGTTGGACAACTGTAACATGTGTGCTCAACCAGGTGCACCACCCCAGAGCCCTGGGCTGATTCTTCAAACAGAGACAGAGAGAGAGGGAATGATCCAGTTCCAAAGGTCTGGGAATGGATGGAGGAGTGTACAGTGGGATCAGACTCAGTGTGCAAGACAAAGCAGGTACATTATCTAGATGAGATATTTTGCCATCTCAAACAATAAAGAAAAAAATTTCTTAAAATCAGTTTTTTATTTCAATTCTTTCCATCCAGATCTCTCCTTGAGAATTAAACTCACTTTTAGATGCCAGAAAAAAAATGTGGCAGAAATAATTGCCAATTACACATTAAGAAGGCCTGTCACAGGGCCAGGTGGTGGGGCACCTGGTTGAACGCACATGTTACAATACACAAGGACCCAGGTTCAAGCTCCCAGTCCCCACCTGCAGGAGGAAAGCTGCACAAGTGGTGAAGCAGGGCTGCAGGTGTCTCTCTGTCTCTCTCCCTCTCTATCTCCTCCTTCCTCTCAATTTCTGGCTGTTTCTATCTAGTAAATAGATAAAGATAATAAACATTTTTAAAAAGGTCTGCCACTTCTTCTTTTCCTAAAACAAGCTCATAGTCCTCATATGAATGTTTCCCATCTCACTTTTTAGACCTGATTATAGTAAGTCAAAAACAATCGAGATTATTAAGAGTGTCACATAGAATATGGCTTTATAAGTACCATGTTTTTGGGTTGTTTTTTTTTTTTTTTTTGACATTGGAAGAGTGCCGTGCATGTGTGACTTCACTACTCAGAGCCAACTTCTCCAGAGAGAGAGCTACAGAGACAGATAGAAGAGAACACTGAGGCTTCCCTTGGGGCCACAGCACGTCCACGTGGTATCAGGGCTCGCACCCGTGCAGTGATGGCCAGGCAGCCCCCTCCCAGGTGACTCTCCAATCTCCTAGACCTGCTACTGTCAACAATTCCAACTCCTGAGAGTCACATGTCAATGGAACCAAATGACAAAGACGGTGTCTTGCAATCCCGGGAGACCCAGACACACGCAGGAATAGAGGTGCAGAGGAATCATCAGCTGGAGTCCCGCTCATGGTTCAGGTCAGCTGCAGAGAAAGTCATCTTCCCTGGAACACCCAGGACCCCGTCGTTATCTGCAGAGAACCAGCAGAGTGCAGCTTCTCCTAAGACTGACAGTGTTCTTGCCCAACAGAGGTGAGCAGTAACATTACTGCCTCCAATGTGACAGTCTGAGCTGACAGAAGTGACTTCAATAAGCCCAGAGGAGAAGTGGTACTGAATAAAGTAACTTTGGAATATGTAAAAAGGACTATAGGGGCTGGGTGGTGGTTCAAATGGTTAGGCACATAAATTACAATGTAAGGACCCTGGTTCAAGTCCACAGTCCCCACCTGAACTTGTACTTTTCACTAACAGTAAAGTGAAGTGCTCTAGGCCCCTCTCTCTCTCTCTCTCTCTCTCTTTCTCTCTCTCTTCCTCCCTCCCTCCTTCCCCCTTTCAATGTTTCTCCATCTATCCAATTAATTAACTAATCAATAAAATTGATTAGTTAATTAATTAGTTAATTGATCGATTCCCATCTTTCAAGCTTATGAGATGAGCACAAGAGTCTGCCAGCACCCTGGAAGATGGAGAGAAGGACTCAAGACAACTTATCACTGTGTTTATGGAAAACATTTTCTACTAGTCACATGAAAACATTTATCAGTCCACAGCTGCTTTTTCTTATTCAAGGATGACTGAGCAGAAAGAGCAGAGTGTAGGAAAAGATGAAGAAAGCCAAAAATCCAGCCCTTAAGAAGCAGAGAAAAGACTCAATTTGGAAATTTGGAAGTGCATGTTTAGGGGCAACTGCTCTGTGTTAGGTAAAATCGGGAAAGTAGAACTACAGAATGTAGGTGAAGCCCTGCCAGGCCGCAGCACAGAGTGGGATACTCAGAGAGGAGATGGCACTTAAACAGCCTGGCAAGAGAAAGACTCTAAAAGATTTCTGTCACCATCAGGGCTTCCCTATTCAAGGACAACTTGTTTCAGATAGAAGGAGAAAAGGTAGCGGAAAAGAAGGGAAGACACCACAGGACAGAACCCACCCCCCCACCTCACCCCCAGTGCAGGGGGGACCAGGCTGGATCCTGAAGCAAGCACCATCCCAGGCAGACCCTCTGGCCCAAGAAAATGTTTTCAAGAAGAAGAACTAATTGTCTCCTGGAAAAGCTCACTAGTACTGCCAGATTTAAGTGCTCTCCGTCGCTTTATAGCTGTCCCTTTCCACACACTGCTGACTTGCTTATTTAGTTAGTCACCACTGGAGCTCCGCTGCTCTGGGCTGGCTTTTTCAGAAAGGGGAAAGAAAGAAAGAAAGAAAGAAAGAAAGAAAGAAAGAAAGAAAGAAAGAAAGAAAGAAAGAAAGAAAGAAAGAAAGAAAGAGGGAGGGAGGGAGGGAGGAAGGAAGGAAGGGTAAAGAAGAAAGGTATAGAGAGAGGAGAGAAGGAATGAAGGGAGGAAGGAAGGAGAGGAGGGAGGGAGAGAGAAGGAATGAAGGGAAGGAGAGAGAAGGGGAGAGAGGAAGGAATGATAGAAGGAAGGAAGGAAGGAAGGAAGGAAGGAAGGAAGGAAGGAAGGAAGGAAGGAAGGAAGGAAGGAAGAGAGGGAGGCAGGCAGGTAGGCCAGCAGAGTCAGAGACCACAGCACTGAAGCTTCCTCCAGTGCAGTGGGAATCTTGCTCAAGCTGGGTCTCCAGCACGGCTGAGTAGCTGCGTTACATAGCGAGCTGCCTGTCAGCTCTACAGCTGCTGGATCTCACGTTATGTAGCTGCCACATCAATCCTAGGACATCCCCGAGGTGGTGTTTTCAATTACTGCTGAGCTTAGGGTCGCATTCAAGTGAGTGGTGTCCACTGGCCCCTGTCTGCCCTCTTCTCCATCCCACTGTCTTGCTCCAAAAATCCCACTCAGACCTACTCTGTTGATCATCTACTTTTTAAATTTTTTAGTTATTTATTATTGAATAGAGACAGGGAGTAATTGAGAGGGGAGGGAGAGATAGAGAGGAACAAAGAGACATCTGCAGCCCTGCTTCACCACTCGTGAAGTTTTCCCCCTGCAGATGGGGACCAGGGGCTTGAACCTGGGTCCTGTGCTCTGTAATGTGAGCACTTAACTAGGTGTGCCACTGCCTGGCCCCCAACCACTGATTTCCTAGTGGAATTGCTGCCCCGTGGGCAAAAAAGCTTCAAGTCAGCTTTTTGCAGCGTCAGTCACTAATGACCAAAATTCCTAACATTTCAGAATATAAGAAGGTGCTCTCCCCGGTCTATTACTGCATGCAAATTTTTCCTAGCTCTCACTCCATCTTTAAAAAGTGTTGTCTCTTTGGTATCTTGCACCAAAATAAAAGATTCTGGGGTGGGGTGGGGGTTCAAGTCCTGGAACATGATGGCAGAGGAGGACCTGGTGGGGGTTGAATTGTTATGTGGGAAACTGGGAAATGTTATGCATGTGCAAACTATTGTATTTTACTGCTGACTGTAAACCATTAATCCCCCAATTAAAAAGAAAAAAAGGATGAGTTGTCTAAAAATAATCAGGGGGCCAGGTGGTGTTGCACCATGTAAAATATAAACACTGCACATTACCACGTGCAAGGACCCAGGTTCAAGCCCCGCTTTGTGAATAGCAAATCAGGGCTGCAGGTGTCTCTCTCTATCACTCCCTCTCTATCTCTTCCCCTTTCAATTTCTACCTGTACTATCAAATGAGAAGAAAAAAAAAAGGGAAACAGTGTGGATGGAGCTTCATGATGCAGACCCAGCCCCCACACTAACCCTGGAAGCAAGGAAAGTAAACAGTTAATAACCAAATTTTTATTTTTGCCAGCAGGGTTGCTGCCAGGGATCTGTGTCCTCATGATCCCACCCTGCTCCTGGTGTATGTTTAAGTTTCATATAGAGAGGGAGAGGCAGAGAGAAGGGAAGGGACAGAGAGGGAAGAGAGACAACACAACACAGCACTGCTCCACCACTCGCGAAGCTTTCCCCACACAAATGCTTCCACGCGGCTTCAAGACCAAGGCTTTGAGCGTGGTCAAGTGTGCACTCCTCTCCGGCCCAGCCCGCCAGCATCTCTGAACCCGCACTGCAACGTATTACATTAAGCTTGTAGATGAGCAAGAAAGCTCAGGTGCCTTCCAGGTTGTCCTAGTAATGCTTTTCTCGGCACACTTTTTCTTCAGCAACTCATTACACTTTACTTAAACAGCTAAATCTAAGGATACGATACGTGCCGTGCTATAAGCTGCCATCTGTGTATCTAGAATTTCAATAGTGCTCCAAAGGATTGGGTTCTCTGAGTATCTAAAGGGAGGAAGAGAAGGAAGGAATGGCAGGAGGGAGAAGGGAAGGGCAAAGCAAACACGAGAGTGCTCAGGGTTCCAACACTTTATCCATTTCCGTTACTGTGGCTGCCAGATACCAGTTCCAGTCACACACGGACACACAAGGCCATTTTAGGAAAAGCTGATGCCTTCAAACTTTGGCAAGATGCCTTTCCATTAGGATTGTGGATGAGGATCTTTTCAATGAGTCTCCCATGCTACAAACACTTTTTGCTTCCTGTCTGTGTCTTTGGTGCAAGGCACATGATACAACACATGCGCACGCACACACACACTATATATATATACACACACACTATATATATGTGTATATATACACATTATGTATATGTATACATATATGTATATGTGTATACACACTATATATACACACACTATGTGTATGTATAGATATGTATACACACACTATATATATACACACACCATGTATATGTATGTGTATATGTATACACACACTATGTATATGTATATGCACACACTATATATATGTATGTATACATATACACACTATGTATACACACACACACACACACACACATATATAATCACTTTCGTTCTCTGCACCCTGGAGTCTCGAGAAGTTCCGAGCACCATTACTGAGGGTTCCAGAAAAGAGGACCTCAGTGAGGGAAGGCACAGGTGAGGCCTTCTGGAATCAGAATGCCTTTGGGAGTTCAAGGGGAAACCATTTTCTTTTCCTTCACAAATGTAATTTCTAGACCCGGTTTAGTAGCGGGCCAGTGAAACTGCTCACTTGAATAGTGTCTCACAGCCCAGGTCTGAGGCTGGTTCCCATGGTTCAGAAGGAAGTTTTGATGCTGTGCTCTCTCTCTCTCTCTCTCGCTCTCTCTCTCTCTCTCCCTCTTTCTCTCTCTATCCTCTCTTTCCCTCCCCTCTCCATCCCTCCCTTCTTACCTCCACACCTCCCTCTCTCTCTTCCTGTCCCTCACTCCCTGCCTCTTTGTTTTTCTCTGTCTCTATTTTAAAAATAAAGGAATCAAATTACTGGTTCACTCCATAATTTAGAAAACTGCCCCCCACTGGACTGAGCACTGTGCCTTCAGACCAAACACATTCACTGAGCTTTAGCCATAGAGAAATCAACAGGATAACACAAGCAAAACACAAGCTGGGGCTGCAAACAAAACTGAAACACAGACCCTTTCTCCTGGCCGCCCTGCCAAAGGCTGTTGTCGCTGAGAACAGGTAAGCAGGTCCTAAACTGCCGCACGGCTGATGGTGACTTTTTTGTTCTGTTTAAAAGAATGTGAAAGGAAACTGGATCTTTTATAGCACTTTTATAGCACATTTCCCAATGAGTCATGAGTCCTACAAACTCATTGAAATTAAAAAAAAAAAAAAAAAAAAAACCCAACACCAGTAAAGTTCATAAGATCCATGTCATTTGTAAGGCAAAAGTGTCTAAGCAGCTGTCTCCTTGCTGTCACTCACCCAGAGGCCACAGAAGTAAATTAAAACAGTTTCTCCACTGGGAAAAGACAGAGACAGGCCGGGGTGTGGGTCCACCTGCCAACGCCCATGTCCAGCAGAGAAGCAATGACAGAAGCCAGAACTCCCACCTTCTGCTCCCTATAAAGAATTTTGGTCTATACTCCCAGAGGGATAAAGAATAAGGAAGATTCCAATGGAGGGGATGGGACATGGAACTCTGGTGGTGGGAACTGTGTGGAATTGTACCACTATCCTATGGTCTTGTTGATCATTATTAAGTAATAATAATAATAATTCCATCTATAAAAACAACAACAACAACAAAACCAGTTCCTCCTAGTGAGACGCCTACAGTGACTTGCATGCTTAATAAGCTTGAACAGTCCCCAGTGGGTCCTCTAAGCCTTGTCCTGGTGACTTATCTCTTTAGTAAATGAATGTGGCTACACTCAAGGCTCACTCCCCATTTACTGAGTATATTCTCTGTGTTGAAACCAGAGGGCTTGGGGACCACAAGGTGTGTGTGTGTGTGTGTGTGTGTGTGTGTGTGTGTGTGTGTGTGTGTGTGTGGTGTCGGGGAGGGGGGGTCCTGTCCTCTTTTAATTATGAAATAGGAAGGGGTCATCGGGACCCACCATGCAGTAAATCAGGCATGTGACAGCAGCCCTAGGAGAGCACAGAGCTGAGGAAGTGTCTAAGAAGCTAGCACTCTGTAGGTGACATCAGAGCTGTCTGCAGGTTAAACAGACGGGGCCGGCAAGCAGGCTAGGATGGAGAAATGATTGACTGTGGGGCAGAAGGCAGTCTGAAGAGGTCGACTCGTTCAAAGCCCCCACATCAGGGTTTATGAAAAGACAAGACCTATCAGGAAGGCAGACTCCAACTGTGATGGGCTTAGTCTACCAAGCTAGAGAGATTGGATTCTCTGGAGACAGTGGAGATTCCCTGGTTAAGATTGCTGTTTTAGAAAGATCAATCTAGCAAAAGGAAAGAGGAGTTAGGTACTAAGTCGGTGATGAACATCTATGTTTTTGCTGTGATTAGGCTTGTCTGATGACCCTGAACAGAGCGGTATAAACATTAAGGCTCATGTGACAGCGTTTGGATAGGATGCTGCATGAATTTGCTGTGTGCATCGTGGCTGCTTTGAAGAATTTCTAGGGAAAGGCATCCGGTTTCCAAGCCAGAAAACAAGAAAATAAATAAAAATAATGGCTGGCAAAAATTACTAGTCATTGGGCTTTCTTCTATGATTTCTAACTAATAACATTCTTGAGGTTGATATACAAATAGATTCAAACAAGTTACTGGGTTCCAATAACTTTTGAAATATATATATTCATTGGATAGAAACAGACAGAGACTGTAAGGGGAAATGGGGGTTCCAATAACCTTTTCACTTAAGAAAGCAAATGAGAATATGGGATGATCTCACTCTCAGGCAGAAGTTGAAAAACAAGATCAGAAAAGAAAACACAAGTAGAACCTGAAATGGAATTAGCGTACTGCACCAAAGTAAAAGACTCTGGGGTGGGTGGGTGGATGGGGAGAATACAGGTCCATGAAGGATGATAAATGACATAGTGGGGGTTGTATTGTTAAATGGGAAACTGGGGAATGTTATGCATGTACAAACTATTGTATTTACTGTTGAATGTAAAACATTAATTCCCCAATAAAGAAATAAATTTTAAAAAAAGAAAGAAAGCAAATGAGATCTTTAGGTTCATATCTGTATCTTACATGCCTTTATATCTCAATGCATTAATAAAGGTGATTGAGTTTATAGATGATTTAGAAAACACACGCACATAACTGACATAATGAGTATCTACTAATGTTGTTTCTAGTTATTGGGTGTATTATTTTGCTGAAGTAACAACTAGCAAGCATTTTCCATAAATTATGTTGTAGTGAAAATATCAACAAATTTCACATCAGATATTAAACCAGAAAATAATTTAAAATAAGAAGAATACGACCCATAAAAATCTGTGGCATGCAGTGTTGAGAGAGGCAGGGCCTTGCATAAGCCGAGGTTGAGTGTGGTGCAGGATATGGTGGGGGGGGAGCCTGGATGCCTGGGAGGTAAAGGCCTTCTGTCAGTCTCCCCATGGGCTTTTTGCCTCTGTGGGCTGAGCAAGAGGGGACCTGCCGAGAGGGTCCCAGCCCCACTATGAGTCTCCTTCATGCAGGAGCCCACATCCCCTCTGTACTAGCTGGTTGTTTCTCTTCCTCATTCTCCAAACTAGCTTGACCACTTACCCAACGGTTACTGAGAAGACCCTCACCATTTCTCTATCCCTGCTGTCTTGACCATGTAAAGTATCCCTCAACATTCCTGACCATATGTTGAACATTAAGCCAGCCCCCTGCTCCCCCTGCTCCACTGCTGACACTATGGCCTATTTACATAATCATTGTTTTGCCTGAAAGATTCCCCACCCATTCCTTTGATCTATCTTCTTTCTACCTCGAGACCCACCCTGCCTGCCTGCAGGGTCCATTAATCCCGCCAGTTAAAACCCTAGCAACCGTTGCTACGGAAGCGTTCTACCGTCCCGCTCTTTGTTTTCTCCACCCCCTTTCCCAGCCATGTCCGTTCCTGAATCACCACTTCTAGTTTTACCCTATAAAGCCCACTTCTGTTCCTGGTTTCACTCTTTTTTCTCTCCTGCGTACCGACCTGGAGAAGGGCTGGTGTGCAGAGTGGGAGGCGGCCATTGCGATTTGGCACCACGTGGCTTAAGCCACTGAGCTCACACCCGACTCTGGGGCATCAGCATGAATAAAGATTTGTGTTACTATGCCACCACGAGTTCCTGGTCTCTCTCCCACAACACAAGCCTGAAAACCGTAAAAGGCTAGGCCATAGTTGCCCTGTTCTCCCCTTACTCCAACCTATAAAAAAATCTTGCTTGCCATGCAATAAACACACTATTCATAGGCAAATAGCATCCTGGGGTGATCCTTGGCTTCTTCTCTTGATGCAACCCACAGGGACAGACCCCCAGCTCATACTCACCCCTGCTGCCCCTGGTCCAACCCCTTCAGCCCCCTCCTCTGGTGTGCAACAGAGTGGGTCAACTGACTCAGTTGGATTGAGAAGCAGATCCTAGTCAGGACCTCAACAGAGAGGGAAATGCATAGCTTTACATGAATATAGTAGAAAGAGGAGAAAGCTGGGAAATACATGATTTCATTATCCATATTAAGAAACTGGAAATTAAAAAAGAGAATTAAATGTAGTATGTGCACAGTATCTCTTTCCTTTCCCTAAATGAGCTTTAAAACCTTCTGACATGCTTGTGAATTCAGGAACACACAGTGAGTTAGTAGGTCAGAAGAGAAGGTACAAGGATCTTAATTAATGGAAATAAAATGTTCATAAATTTTAAAACTCAGTATATTCAAGATAAGTCTACTTAAATGTACCTATAGATAATATCAAATAAATTCTCCACAGGTCTTTTGGTGAACAGTGACAAAATGATCCCAAAATGTATTTGAAATGTAAGCAACAGGGGGCTGGGTGGTGGTGGACTGAGTTAAGTGCACATAGTATGAAGTGCAAGGACTACACAAGGATCTGGGTTCGAGTCCCTGGCTCCCCAGCAGCAGGGAGGATGCTTCAGAAGTGGTGAAGCAGGTATGCAGGTATCTCTCTCTCTCTCCCTCTCTATCTCCCCCTCCTCTCTCAATTTCTCTTTGCCCTATCCAATAAAATGGAAAAAATATCCATCAGGAGCAATGGATTTGTAGTGCAGGCACAGAGCTCCAGCAATAACCCTGGAGGAGAAAGAAAAAAAATCAGTACTAGGCTATGGGGCCTAGATTTCCAGTTCAAGGGAATATCAAGCATAATAGGTTGAGCTTAGGTTGTGCTGACCCTGGTTGGTTCTAAATGTATCTTGGCTGCCATGGCCTTTGTGTTTCTGTGTTGCCTTTAATTGCCACGGGGCTTCAACTACCCAGGCAGACTTTTCATATACTGAGAAACAGGAAAAGAGAAGGGGGTAGGGTATGGGGCGGGGAGATGGGCAGAAGTCACAGTTTGCAAGCTTGCTCCACTGAGCTGGAGGTCAGGTTAGAACCTGGATCACACACATGGCCAAGCAGCACGCTAAGTGGCGGTTTCACCAGCCCTTCTGTGGCCTGTTGAGTATCTCTCTTCCTCGTCCTCCTCCTGGACCTCAGCCACAGTAGAGAGGGGAGTGGTGCTCACAGAGGGGCTGCCAACACTGTTCAGTGGCTTTGGAGAGGAATCAGTGATGACCTACAACCTATGGTATCTGAAGTTTGGAGAACACTAGGGTAACACTCAAGGCTGTCTCACCCTGGAGTTGTCCTGAGGATCAACTCAGGAAACTGAGACGGAAGTAAATGGTCAGGACCCTACTCACAGGAAGGAAGAAGAATCCCAGAGCCTCAACCAAGGACCTTTTTCTACCAAGCGTTTGCCTCTGCCAGCCACGTGCCCTTGGGAAACCCTGAGGGACAGGGAATCGCTAGAACTTTGCTTCATTCCAGGGTTCATTTCAGTAGGAAGGGTGCCTCGGAAGTGTCAGTGAGGATAGGCATTCAGAGCAGAATGGTCTCGAGGCTGAGGGAGGGGTGAGTGAGTAGAGGTGTGAAAGATAAAGAGACAGGCCTGGTGATCCTGTTTGACTGTAGGGTCACTTCTGATCAAGCAGGGAAACAATTTGCATATTATTAACATTTGAAGTGTCTTTTCCATCTAATTGCCGTTCAATTTCCTGCCAAGCATAAATCGTCTTGCAATAGCTTTGGGGATGGGGCTGGAGGTGGGGAATCTGGACCTCTGGGTCATTATCACACGTAGCTTCTACAAGTGCAATCTTCTAACTGATATCTTAGCCCATCTGCATGTTAGCTGTTGGGCTCAGGCAAAAATCAGTAAAGTGAACGGGCTCCTTGGAATAGACTTCCTAGCTTCTTCCAACATGAAGAATAACTGCAAATCTCACCCACTCTATTCTTACTTTTAGGTTCCTGATTACTAAACAGTTTGTTCTGCTTATATCTTACTGCTTTTCCAGCCACCAAGTTGCAGATGCTGCCGTGACACCAACCTGACTTCCCTGGGCTGACAACCTCACCAATATGTCCTGGAACCTCACCTCTCCCCAGAGCCCTGCCCCACTAGGGAAAGATACAAACAGGCTGGGGGTGTGGATCGACCTGCCAACATCGATGTCCAGCAGAGAAACAATTATGAAGTCAGACCTCCCACCTCCTGCACCCCATAATGATCCTGGGTCCATGCTCCCAGAGGGATAAAGAATAGGAAAACTTTGGGGGTTGGGCAGTAGGGCAGCGAGTTAAACACATATGGCTTAAAGTGCAAGGACCAGCATAAGGATCCCCGTTCAAGCCCCGGCTCTCCCCACCTGCAGGGAGTAGCTTCATGGGTGGTGAAGCAGGTCTGTAGGTGTCTATCTTTCTCTCTCCCTGTCTTCCCCTCCTCTCTCAATTTTTCTCTGTCTTATCCAACAACAGCTATGACAATAATAATAATAACAACAGTAAGTAATAAAAGGGAAAATAATAGCCTCTAGGAGCAGTGGATTCATAGTGCAGGCACCAAGCTCCAGCAATAACCCTGGAGATAAAAAATAATAATAATAGGAAAGCTTCCAATGGAGAGAATGGGGTGTGGAATTTGTACCTCTCTTATCCTACAGTCTTATTGGTCATTATTAAATCAATAAATTTTTTAAAAAAAACCCTCAAAACGCCATTATTTTTTAGTCTATATGAATACAGAAAGAAATGTTGAGGAGTGTTCATGTCCAGGCAGTCGATCTCACTCAGCAGCCCTTCCTCCTCCTCTGTGTGGATGAAGGCTGGGACTTGTTTCACGTTCCCTTTTGAGATTAAGATAGTGCACTGACTGTCTGTGGTTTGAAACACACACTTGGCGGAGCTCAGGTAGCAGAATGACTTAAATACTCATGCCTGACTCAGGTCGCCTCACGGTTTCAGGAACACAGCATGTCCCTGGTTAACTGTTTTCCTCCCCACATTTACAAGAGTTGATTTACAGAGGAATGAACAGTAATCGTGGAAACTTCTAACAGATCAATACAGAGAAAGCACACGACTTGCCCCAAGGAAACTATTCCTCACTGTCCACGATGGTGATTTCTGCAGCATAAAAACACCGTCTGGTGCTCTGCAATTTCCCCCTCAGGAACACTGCGAGATAGCCCTGCACCAGGACTTCTTCACTTGGCACTTTTAAAACCTTTTAAATCTCAGCACAGATTCTGCAAGATTTCTCTTAGTGATATTTCAATCTACATGGAGTTGTAATACGTTCTGATGTTGGATGTAAAAAGATAATTCTCTTTGCAGAACAGCATTGCTGAGCTCTGACTATGGCTTGGGGGACCAGAAAGAGGAGGAAGCAATCCCATGACACGATTCACTAATAAAGGGAAAAGAGACACAGAGGGGACCACAAAGTGCTCCATGTTTGATATCAAACTCCTTACAAGTGTCTGCTGTGAAATTCTGAGGACGGTGCGGTGGACTGAACTCTCTACGGGGTATTTCTAGAGCAAGAATGTCCCTTTCTTCCCAGCAGGTGAAAAATGCAAATGACTGGGTTCCAGGATGCCCCTGCACTGGTCTCACAGTAAGGGTCACCTGCTCTGTCCACCTGGCAGAGCTAAAGGTCAGCTGGAGCAGGTGTGACAGCTGACGGCACAAAACAAAAATGTGCTGTTGGTGGAAGCATCTCATTTCCACCCCACAAGCCCCGGGGTGTGGAGGAGAGAGGACTCTATGCAGTGGGACTAGCCTAGCTTGCAGTCCTGATGTGGAAGGCTGTTGGGCTGGTCAGAGCAGAGCTAGGAGCCAAGGGCCAAGGTATTCTGTTCCACTGCCTCTGTTTCTTTTCTTTTCTTTTCTCTGACCAATTTGTGGAGAAGCCTAATGGATTTTTCATGGACTACGTACAGTACAGTTGTTGACACATGGGTACAGTTTCTCATCTCCTGTGACAGGTGCCTGCAAAACACTCTTATCCTCAACGTAGGTGTTTTGCCACCTTGACCCCAAAGTGCTGGCCCCTCTTTGCTTTGGTGCAATAAACCACACCCAGCCCAAGGGTTTTTGTGTTTTCCCTTTCTGGCCTTGCTTCTTTTTAAAAATATTGTGTTCATTTTTTTTATTTATTACTGGAGAGAGATAAAGTTGAGAGCAGAAGAGAAGATAGAGAGGAAGAGAGACAGAGAGATACCTGCAGCTCTGCTTCACTACTTGTGAGCCAGGCTAGTGTCACAGGAGAGAGACCAGGAACTCGTGGTAGGGTGGTAATACAATTCTTTATTCATGCGGGAGCCCCAGAGTCGGGTGTGAGCACAGCGGGTTAAACCGCAATGGCAGCATCCGCTTCCCTGTCTGCACACCTGCCCTCCTCCAGGTCGGGACACAGAAAGAGAGAAGAGGAGAGAAACCAGAAACAGAAGTGGCTTTATAGGATAAAACTGGAAGTGGAAAGTTGGAAATGGAAATGGCTAGGAAAGGGGGGTGGAGAGAGGCAAAAGGCATGCTGGGAAGGTGGAAGCTTCCTTAGCAATTATTGTGATGGTTTTAACTGGTGGGATTAATGTTACCCTGCAGGCAGGGCAGGTCTCGTAGAAAGAAGATAGATCAATGGGTGGGGATCTTTCAGGCAAAACAATGATTATGTAAATAGGCCATAGTATCAGCAATGCAGAATGGGCTGGCTTAATGCCCGACACTCGTGAAGCCTTCCCCCTGTAGGTGGGGACTGGGGAATTGAACCCAGGTCCTTGCACACTGCAATGTCTGTGTTTAACCAGATGAGCCACCACCTGGCCCCTGGCCTTGCTTCTTAAGTTGCACTTCCTTTTAATGACACAGCAAGGAGATGACAGATCACACTAACGTAGAACAGTGACAGCAGAGGAAAAGCAAGGACAGTCTGATAGACTGGGTGACAAACCTCAGAAGCCTGCACTTTGTCCTGCTCCTGTCAGCAAGCAGTCCTTTTGCTCTGCAGAGGGACATGGGGGGCAGCTAGCAGTGCTGGCCAGTGGGACTAACAGCTCACTGCCTCGGCATTCTCCCAAGCCAGGAACCAAGTGGGAGTTATAGCCAGACCTTAGCAGGCTTCACGTTGCCACAGGAGCTGAGCACGGCCAAGCTGCCAAGGGAAGAACACAGTCACAGATGTTAGCGAGAGAAATCACAAAGACTGACCACCGTCGGGGCTGAGGACACGGCAGAGTGGTTTCTGCACCAGAAGAACAGGTTCAATTCCCAGCACAACCATAAACCAGACATGAGAAGTACTCTGGTCTCACACTATGTCTCTCCCACTCAAAAGAAACCATTAAAACTTCTCTCAATCACTTTAATTTTAACCTTGTCAGACAAAGAAAGGACTACAAAAGCTGGTTAAGTGCAAGAGACTGATTCACTTTAATGATGGCCCTTTTGGATCCATAACTGGCCACCTCATCACGTTGGGCCTTAGTCAGGGAATCCTGGGATTCCCACATAGAAATGATGGGCCTAGACCTCTAACAGATCCCTCTCTCCACCATCACTGGTCACGTCCTTCAGGAACATCACCATAAGCCCTCTTGTGGGCCTCTCAGGACCTTTCCCTCACTGTAGAGCAGCAATGGTAGGGACTGCCCACTCTGTGAAGGGAGGCTGGTCAGCCTGCTCTGCCCCTCCAGGAAGACGGGTCCTGGCATGAGTGTGGCCTAAAAATGTTCCCAGCTGTGACCATGGACTGTGAGTTCAGACTGGCATGGACTCAGAGGTCACACAGACTCCTGTGCTAAATAGTTAATTTCATTCATAGATTTTCTTCAAGTCTGGGAGCTACTCTCTGCCCTGATCCAGTTCTACAGTCCTATTCTCAACTCTGACGCCAGCTTCCCAGACAATAATTTAATCCACCTGCATGTTAGCTGTCAGGCACAAGCAAAATTTACTAAAGTCATGGGCCCTTTGGAACATACCTAAAATAGACTTCCTAGCTTCTTCCCACATGAAGATCACTAGTTTCATCTGCTCTGTTCCTACCCTTGGGCTCCTATTTATTAAACAATTTGCTTTATATCTTACTGCCTTTCAGCCACCAAGTTGCTGATGCTACCATGATGCCATCCTGACTTCCCTGGGCAGACGACCTCACCAATATGTCCTGGAACCTCCCCTCCCCAGAGCCCTGCCCCAATAGGGAAAGACAGAGACAGGCTGGGGGTGTGGATCCGCCTGCCAACACCCATGTCCAACAGAGAAGTAATTACAGAAGCCAGAACTCCCACCTTCTGCTCCCCATAAAGAATTTGGGTCCATGCTCCCAGAGGGATAAAGAACAGGGGAGCTTCCAGTGGAGGGGATGGGACAGGGAACTCTGGTGGTGGGAACTGTGCGGAATTGTAGCCTGTTATCTTACAATCTTGTTAATCATTATTAAATCAGGAACAAAATTTTAAAAACTTGGTGTGATCAAGTGAACAAGAGTCATCACCATGGAGATCAGAGGTGCCATGGACATTATTCATATTGGAAGAATTCACAAGGTTTCAACTTGTTGACTTAAACTTTTTGTTGACACCAAGAAACTCTAAGTGGAAAGCAAACAGTACCAGAGTTCACTGAAGCCTTCAGCCTCCTGCTTACATGTAAAGAGTATTTGATGGGGGTGAGTGGTGGTGGACCTGGTTAAGGGCACCTATTACCATGCACAAGGACCCAGGTTCAAGCTCCTGGTCCCCATCTGCAGGGAGGAAGCTTCAAAAATGGTGAAGCAGTGCTGCAGCTGTCTCTCTGTCTCCCTCTCTCTCCCTCTCAATTTTTCTTTTATCAAATAAAAGAAAGATTAAACATTTAAAAAGATTATTTGAAAAGAGAAATTACAGGGTTGGAGAGATATCTCACCAGGTAGGGTACCTGCTTTGTCACCAGGTTCAAGTCCACTCCATACCATATGGGGGCCCCAGAACCTTCAGGGGAAGCCTTGGTGCTACGGTTTCTCTCTATCTGAAAATGTTGACCACTGGAGAGGTAAAGTTGCTCATGCATGAAACTCTAGTCACACACACACACACACACACACGTCAAGATAAAAGCCATTATAAGAAGTAGTGTTCAGGGGGTTGGGTGGTAGCACAGTGGGTTAAGCACACATGGCGCAAAGTGCAAGGACCGGCGTAAGGATCCTGGTTCAAGCCCCAGCTCCCCACCTGCAGGAAGGTTGCTTCACAGGCGGTGAAGCAGGTCTGCAGGTGTCTGTCTTTCTCTCCCCCTCTCTGTCTTCCCCTCCCCACTCCATTTCTCTCTGTCCTATCCAATAACAACAATGGCTATAACAATAGCAACCACAAGGGCAACAAAATGGGAAAAATAGATTCCAGGAGCAGTGGGTTTGTAGTGCTGTCACTGAGCCCCAGTGATAACCCTGGAGACAAAAAGAAGAAGAAAGAAGAAAGAAGGAAGGAGAAAGAAGGGAGGAGGAGAAGAAGAAGTGTTCGAAGGTCAAGAAGGCGTGAATGTGATTTTATTTCCAAATGATTTCCCGGACTTCTTGCCTTCAGATGTGGGACTGTAACATGTTACGTCCCTAAAGAATGCAGACTGGGGCCCAGTGGACAGCTCTGTCTCCCCAGAGCACAAGCAGTTCATCTGCCAGCCAACAGCCGTGCTCCACCGTCCAGAGAGCACAAATGAATAAATATAAACAGGGGGTGGGGGCGGGAAGAGTATCCGGAGAGTACCATCTGCTTATCATGCTTTCTCTTATTTGTTTATTAATTATTTTTTTAATTTATTTTTTTACTAGAACACTGCTCAGCTCTAGCTGATGGTGTAGGGAATTGAACCTGGGACCTCAGAGCCTCAGGCATGAGAGACTTTGCATAACCATTATGCTATCTAGCCCCACCTTTACCATGCTTTCTTAAGAGCAACTGCAGTCACCACCTCCAACATTAGAAAAGAAAGTTAGGAAGATTTAAAAAAATCATTAATTTTCCTCCCCTGAGACATGTGGTCCACAAGAAGGGATGGGGTTCCTTTTTTTTTTTTTCCTTTTCTCACTTATTGAGGTAGCGGAAATAATGGTTTCCACTACAGTTGTTGGCACCTGGATACGTCTCCCTCCTTGTGGCAGGTGTCTGCAAAGTACTTTCACCCCCAACTTAGGTCCTTTTCACCATCTGCACCACTTGCTAAGGATTTGCAAGGAATGAAAAGCTAATTGGATCTGGTTGAACTTAATCTCCACAACACTTTCCTGACGCTTTTTGTGATGTATTTGCCTCCATAAAAATTCATCTCTAGATGCTGGTGCAGTAATGAGATAACAAGCATTTTTAGTGGAGAGTCTGGACAAACAGCAATAGTATTACTCTTAGTTAGCAGTAATGCTGGAAACAGTACAGACTCCCGTAAGTCAGTCTTGGGAATCAAGAGGCTCTCCAAGTCAATATGCCATCCTCATTGGAGCACTTAAAGACTACACTTTCAGGAACCCTTTCTATAGCCTTTAAACGGGGAGTTTTTAGGCAACACTGAAATCCAGGTTACATTTTAGACCAGACTGCAGTGCTAAGACTCTGCTGTGAATTCTGACCTTCCACATCTTCAGCCACATAACCCACATGGAGAAAACACACTATGAGAGAAGTTAGACTGTGAACCCTAAAAGGCCTTTCTTTCCAAATGTTAAGAGAAGCATCTTCTCCCCTGAAGGCATCACAGATTTTATGACACCTGTGAGAACAGTATTGGAAGCAAGGTACGGGCTGGACAGGGAGGAGAGCAGAACAGAATGAAAGAAAAGAGAGTGGTAAAACAATTGCATAAACTCTCAGAATGAGTAACGCCAGTGTTCCCCTTAACCAGCAAAAGCAGGCAGTTAAATCGATCACAACTTTCATTTTGCTCCAAGACTTCCATTAAATTAAACTGACTCTGGAATCTGTCCATTATTCCTGACTCAGCCCCAGGCAAGGGTTCTCACAGGAAGGCAATTCTGTCTCTTGTGAGAAACTGAGCAATGTACAGAGACAGTGTGCTTGTAACAGGCAAGGTACTATAAGACTCTGCCGGAGGTCAGGGACACTGTGAAACATGCCGTACTATTCAGGGCAGTCCCAAAAAAGGGTTGTTGCAGTAAAGTTTAAAAGCCTTGTTCCAAGATGTGTATGTGTGGGTGTGGGTGTGTGGGGGAGTATTCTTTTTTTTTTTTTTTTTTTTGCCTCTAGGGTTATTGCCAGGGCTCAGGACCGGCATTGTAAACCCACTGCTCCTGGAGGCCATTTTTTTCCCCATTTCTGTTGCCCCTGTTGCTCTTGTTGTTATTATTGTTATTGTTATTGATGTCGTCATTGTTGGGTAGGACAGAGAGAAATAGAAAGAGATGGGGAAGACAAAAAGGGGGAGAGAAAGACAGACACCTGCAGACCTGCTTCACCGCCTGGGAAGCGACTCCCCTGCAGGTGGGGAGCCGGGGGCTCGAACCAGGATCCTTAGGACAGTCCTTGTACTTTGCACCACCTGCGCTACTGCCTGACTCCAGTGGGGGCCTATTCTTACTAGAGCAGAGCTTTGCTTTTAGCTGTCTATTTGAAGTAAAGTAACTCCAATGTGAAAGAAGGAAAAATTCATAAAATAAAATCATTGGGTGAGATGTACTGTCTATGTACATAACTCGCTGGAGGTTACTTATTCTGCCTTTTTAAAATCAGTTTTTTAATTTTTATTATTTTTTTTATTTTTAAATGATAATTTACTTACTTATTGGATAGAGAGAGCCAGAAATTGAGAGGAGACATAGAGAGGAAGAGAGAGACATAGAGACACATGCAGACCTGCTTCACCACTTGTGAAGCTTCCTGCGTGCAAGTGGGGACCGGGGGCTTGAACCTGGCACACTGTAATGTGTGCACTTAGCCAGGTGTGCCACCGCCTGGACCCTTTAATCAGTTTTACTGATGGAAAACTGATATGCAAAAACCTCATATTTTATTGTGTAAAATTAAATGTTTTGGGACACTTACAAATATGTATGATATCATTAGCACATTGAGGCACAGTGATAAACATACCTGATAAGTAGTTCCTTGGTTTTTCTTTTTCTGCTTGTTTGTTTTTTTGTTTTAATTGTTGAGAACACTGAACATGAAGTTTATGCTCTTATGGAGGTAAATAGCATAATGGTTATGCAAAGAGACGTTCATGCCTGAGGCTACAAATTCCCAAGTTCAATCCACCCCCCACCTCCACTACCACCATCATAAGTCAGTGCTCTGGTTAAAAAAAAAAAAAAAAAAAAGAGGTTTATGCTCTTAGTGGATGTTGAAGTCACAGTGCCATGGAAATTAACAAAGGGGCTGTGCTGGGCAGCAGACCACCAGAATGTATTCATACATCCATCAAATTCTTATGTTTGCAGGTGGACATATGCAGTAATCACAACAGATGTTTATTTCAAAATCCATCTCCTTTTCTCACACTGAGCTCTCAATGGATTCATATGAAACTTGTGTTACACAAACATGCAGTGAAATTCTCTTAATCAAATTTTTATTCTTTTTTACTTCCCATATGTAATTCTAGAGGAAACATCTTCTGGAAAATAAGGGACTAGATTACATTCGCTAACTTCCTCTCCCTGTCTCTTGACTATAGTACACAGTCGTTGAAGCTGTCGAAGACATCGCCAAAAAATTAAATCACTGGCGGTTCAACTTTTCTACCCCATGGTCCCCTAAGACTTACCACACAAGCACAACAGCTATCAAGAGAAATGTAAAGGGAACAACCTTCAATAACCAGGTGTGACTGAAAGAGCGGTGATATCAAAGACATAGTTCAACATATATCACATTATTATGTACTCTAAACATTGCAGATTCAAACACACACACACACACTCACACACACACACACTCACACACACTCATACACACACACACTCACACACACATACACACACATACTCATACTCACACACACACTCACTCACACAGACACACACACTCACACACACTCACACACAGACACACACACACTCACACACAGACACACACACATGCACACACTCACACACACATGCACACACTCACACACACATGCACACACTCACACACACATGCACACACTCACACACACATGTACACACTCACACTCACACACACATGCACACACTCACACACACTCTCACACACACACTCACACAAACACACTTACACATACTCACACACACACTCACACACACACACACACACACATCCATGGAGCTTGAGCAATATCTAGTTTTCTGTTTCAGAATCTGATTTTTCAATATTAAAAACATATAAATTAGGATTGGCAAAATAGCTTAGCTGGACAGTGTGCCTGCTTTAAGGTGGTGCAGGCTTGCAGTCTTCATCATACTGGAGAAAGCTTAACTTACTTTCTCTGTCTGTCTGTCTGTCTGTCTCTTCCTCCCACCTTCCCTCCTTCTATCTTTCTGTATAAAAATATTGTCCCAGGATACTAAAGCCCTGATGATTAAAAATTAAACATTTTCAGTGATTCTTTTTATTTGCTATTGGTGGTGGTGGTGGTGGTGGATAGGACAGAGAGAAATGGAGAGAGGAGGGAGAGGGGGAGAGAAAGACAGACACCTGCAGACCTGCTTCACCACCTGTGAAGCGACCCCCTTACATGGGGAGCCAGGGGCTCGAACAGGGATACTTGGGCTGGCCCTTGCGCTTTGTGCCACCTGTGCTTAACCTGCTCTGCTACCGCCTGACCCCCACGTTTTCTGTGATTCTACTGGTTAATAAGCTCATAAGAATAACACTACCATGAATGGTTAAACAATTTTAGACTTGCTGATGCAATATACCAAATTAATAAGTCAGAGAAGATCATCTGCAATACTTGTGCTGAATTATAAAATAATGCACAACAGACCACCTACATGTGCAAAATCTATAAATAATACAAAAAAAATGCCCAAGCCCCCATGCAAAAAGACTATAGTCATTCTACTGAGATATATCAGATGAATCTTGAATAGAGAAAAATCTGCATCATATTTCTAGGAGAGAAAACTTAAAGCTTGCTTCTCAAATCATAATCTGTCAGCCTGCTATAGGATTTGAGAATTTATCCTATGATTAAACTAAAAGATTACTTTCCCAAAGAGCTGTAAATCTTCTCATTAAAAAAAAAATAAGTTTCTATATTTTGTCTTACCAGACATCACATTTAAAATTACCATTCTGAAAGGAAAACAAAGCTCTTGCACATGTTAGGACCAAGGATGCTACACGGAAATTATTATTTTTTCATTGCCATCATGTTATCACTGGGGCTCAGTACCTGCAGGAGGAAGTCACCTCTCCTGGTAGCCATTATTTTTCCTTTTTATTATTTTTCTTTATTTGCTAATACAAAGATAAATCAAGAGAGGAGGGGGGAAATAGAGAGGACGAGAGACAGAAAAACACCTGCAGACTTGCTTCACCACTTACGAAGCTTCTCCCTTGGAGGTAGGTGGGCAGCTGGGGGGCTGGAACCTGGGTCTTTATGCTTGGTTACCTGTAGGCAGATGCACCACCAACCAGCCCTCTCAAATATTTGCAGAGAACACCAGAAAATACTGGAGATGAGACATAACTGAAACTTAAAAAAAAAAAACAACAGCTTCTCAAACTTTGTTATGCATAGGCCCCAGTTCTGAGTATATATTCCTTCAATCCAGCACTTAAGGTTTCAAATTGGTAACTGGATTGCAATATACCAGTGGGTTCAAAATTTTAATACATTTCTCATAATGACTGTTTAATTGAAATAGTAAATCACCTATAATCTTAGGCCAGGGAGAACAGAAGCAGCTGCTTGCATCACTATATAAGACGCAGCTATGTGTACATAGCATTAAATGGCATAAATTATGGCAAGGTCGTTTCTTCTCCAAAACAGAAGATTCCGGCTGCATCTGGGTGACAAGTCTAGCAGATGGAGACTTGTCTCAAGTGGCCTCCCCCAGGGCTCTGTTCTGGCTCCTATGCTATTTAATATTTACATCAATGACCTCCCAGAAACTTCTTCAAGGAAGTTCATCTATGCCGATGACATCTGCTGTGCAACTCAGGCATCCAAGTTCGACATCCTTGAGGAAACACTCATGAAACACTCTCTGATATCTGATTACTGTAAAAAATGGTGACTAATCCCTAGCACTGCAGAAACGGTATCATCTGTTTTCCATCTACACCATGCCTCGGCCTCGCGTGAGCTTAATGTGCAGCTTGGCGATACGAGAATCCGGCATGAAGCCCAGCCAGTCTATCTTGGCGTTACTCTCGATCGCACTCTGTCATTTCACGAACATCTCATAAAAACTGCAGCAAAGGTGGGCGCGAGGAATCACATCATTGCAAGACTGGCCAGCTCCTCATGGGGCGCAAGCGCTTCCACACTACGATCATCATCTCTGGCATTATGCTATTCCACTGCAGAATACTGTGTCCCAGGATGGTTCCGTAGCCCCCATGTCCACCTGGTCGATTCCAAATTATATTCCTCCATGAGGATAATTTCTGGAACCATCCGTTCCACCCCGGTTCCATGGCTGCCAGTTCTTAGCAACATCGCCCCGCCAGATATTCGTCGGGATGCAGCATCATCTAAGTTCATTTCCCATGTCTACGCTCGACCGGACCTGCCAATATACGCGGATATCTTCGCCCACCCAGTCCAACGCTTGACATCTCGTCACCCAATCTGGTCCCCTATGCCTACACTGAACTTCTCTGTTCCAGTCTCTTGGAAACAGAGTTGGAAGTCAGCTGAGGTCAAGAACAAACACCTCATCACAGACCCCTGCGAGCGTCCACCCGGCTTTGACCTAGCACGTTATGATCGGGCCCTCCTCAATCGCTATCGAACAGGCCATGGCCGGTGCGCCGCTATGTTCCATCGCTGGGGAGCCAGAGACGACCCGAACTGCCCCTGCGGCTCCAGACAGACTATGACCCACAGAGTCAACGACTGCCACCTCTCCAGATTCAAAGGAGGTCTCGAAACTTGACATCAGGCTCAACCTGACGCTGTTGACTGGCTACGGAAGAAGGGCAAACGCTAGAAAAGATGGCAAGGTCTTGTATGGTACAGCAAATCCTAACCACGGGATTTTCAAAGTCAACCAAATTCCCTAATAACTAGGTTACAGTAATAACTATCTATTGCCTTCTTAACCTCCAAGACAGCAGGGACCCTCCCCACTCTCTATAAAACCGGTATTTCTCCCAGTCCTGGAAACTCCAGGATGTGGCCTGTCTTCCTGCAGGCTTCCCTCCATCTAGACCGTGTGATCCTGCATCAGCCAAGCTCAGCCAAATCAAGGCAACCAGTACTAGTACCAGGTCAGAGTCTCATATCACTTCCTGCACTAATAATTACTATAAATACTGACCATCTTCAAATACTAGATGGTCTGCTAAAAGGACACATATGGAATGACTGTAAAAATTAAGTATTAGGAGAGCAGCAGTCCTTTGCCAAATTTTCAAAGGATGGTTACTGAAGAGGAAGAGTTTTTCTTTTCCTTTTTTTTTTTTTTTTTTTTTTTGCTTCCAGGGTTATCATTGGGGCTCAGTGCTGGCACTACGAATCCACTATTCCTTGTGGCCATTTTCTCCATTTTATTGATAGGACAGAGATATGGAGAGAGGGGGACAAGGCAGAGATGGGGAGAGAAAGATACCTGCAGACCTGCTTTACCACTTTTGAAGTGACACCCCCCACCCCCACCGCAGGTGGGGAGCCAGGGGCTCGAACCAGGATCCTTGAGCTGGTCCTTGGCTTCATGACTTGTGCACTTAAACCTCTGTGCTACCGCTGGGTTCAAGGAAGAGTTTTTCTAATGGAGGGTTCCTTGAGGGGAATAGCTTGTGTCAAACGCCTGGTCAAAGTCATTCAGAATGACCATCTAATTGTTTTACAAGTGCCCACAGGACTTGCAGAATCAAGCCATCACAACTTTAAGGAGAGGCCAGTATAAAAGCTTATTGAATGATCAGTTCTTGTCAGGGGAGGGGATGGGATACGGAGCTCTGGTGGTAGGAACTGTCTGGAATTGTATCCTTCTTATCTTATGGTCTTGTCAGTGTTCCCATTTTATAAATAAAAATTATATTTAAAAAAACTTGCTTTGGGACGGGCTAGGTGGTGTTCACCTGGTTGAGCACACGTTACAATGCACAAAGACCTGGGTTCAAGACCCCAGTCCCCACGGGCAGGAGGTAAGCTTTTGGAGTGGTAGAGCATTGCAGGTGTCTCTGTCTCTCTCCCTCTCTAGCTCCCCCTTCCCTCTTGATTTCTGGCTGTCTCTATCAAATAAATAAAGAAAATACAAAAAAAACTTTTTAAAATGTTACAGAAATGTCTAACAGTAAGTTTCCCCCAACATTCACTGCCACTCCATGATTAAAAGTCCCCTATCAATAGGAAGACTGAAACTCTACCAGCACATTGCACGTTCTGTCCTATGCACTCAGACCCAATTAACCGTGAATGGCTTAAGGAAATGGTCTGGGTATTTCGACAGCCAATGCGATTTGTTAATGAAATGCTTTTTTTTTTCCTCATGAACTAGGACCATCTTAATTAGCAGTTGAGCTTATAGCCCAAGTATTATTTAATGGGAAAAGGATGTTAAAATGGCATCTGCTAATGAGAGATAGCATAATGGTTATGCAAAAAGCCCTTCATGCCCGAGGCGCCAAAGGTCCCGGCTTCAGTCTCCAGCAGCACCATAAGCCAGAGCTGAGCAGGGCTCAGCTGAATGAATAGCAATGGTAGACAATGGTCTCTGCTTGGCTCTGTTTAGATACTGGATGAATGTAAGCACCCTGAGTGAACTCACAGTGCTGCACAGTGTGGAGACCACGCTAGGCCCAAGATAACCAAAGCGAATGCTGCTTGCATTAACAGGAGTCTGCTTGGTCCTGGCCATCCGGTATGAGAGAATGTCTCTATTCTTGAATTTTAACTCGTTATTATCATGACAATATGTTGTACAATCAGATATAAGTAGACTGGGACTTTTAATATTTAGACTTCCTGGGGGGAGGAAGGGAAGAGAATTAAGGCAAAAACGTTATGCCATTGTGTAGGGGGCCAGGTCAGGAGAGAAATGGTGGGAAATCTCCTAAAACAGCTTTCAGAGGCAGAGGCTCTGCCTGTCTTGGTATGGAGTCCATGTGCTGCACCAAAGTAAAAGACTCTGGGGAGGGAGGGTTCAGGTCCTGGACCAGGATGGCAGAGGACCTAGTGGGGGGAAATTGGAGTGAAGCAGGTCTGCAGGTGTCTCTCTGTCTCTCTCCCTCTCTGTCACCCCTTTCTCTCTCCAGTGGCCTCAATCCAATAAATAAATAAAGATAATAAGGACAAATTTAAAAACAAAGATTACTGTCCCAATGCCTGCAGGTTTCACAAACTGGACGTCCCTCAGTACATTTTCAAGACCTCGTATTTCCATTATTTTCTTTTGTGAAGCAGGAATCACAATCCCAGCTACGTCACAGATTCAGTGGCTGCATTTGACAATGTATGTAGAGAGGTGACACACAGTTGTCAGACCCTCCAAACCCAATGTGCACAGGCGTCTGTGAGTGTGCTCTGTGACATGCGCTCTCTACTGGTCGTGTACAATCATGGCATCTGTGAGTGTGCTCTGTGACAGGCGCTCTCTCTACTGGTGGTGTGCAATCACGGCATCTGTGAGTGTGCTCTGTGACAGGCGCTCTCTCTACTGGTCTTGTGCAATCACGGCGTCTGTGAGTGTGCTCTGTGACAGGCGCTCTCTCTACTGGTCTTGTGAAATCACGGCGTCTGTGAGTGTGCTTGTGACAGGCGCTCTCTCTACTGGTTGTGTGCAATCACGGCGTCTGTGAGTGTGCTCTGTGACAGGCGCTCTCTCTACTGGTCGTGTACAATCACGGCGTCTGTGAGTGTGCTCTGTGACAGGCGCTCTCTCTACTGGTCATGTGCAATCACGGCGTCTGTGAGTGTGCTCTTGACTGGCGCTCTCTCTACTGGTCGTGTACAATCACGGCGTCTGTGAGTGTGCTCGTGACAGGCGCTCTCTCTACTGGTCGTGTGCAATCACGGCGTCTGTGAGTGTGCTCTGTGACAGGCGCTCTCTCTACTGGTCGTGTACAATCACGGCGTCTGTGAGTGTGCTCTGTGACAGGCGCTCTCTCTACTGGTCGTGTGCAATCACGGCGTCTGTGAGTGTGCTCTGTGACAGGCGCTCTCTCTACTGGTCGTGTGCAATCACGGCATCTGTGAGTGTGCTCTGTGACAGGCGCTCTCTCTACTGGTCGTGTGCAATCACGGCGTCTGTGAGTGTGCTCTGTGACAGGCGCTCTCTCTACTGGTCGTGTGCAATCACGGCGTCTGTGAGTGTGCTCTGTGACAGGCGCTCTCTCTACTGGTCGTGTGCAATCACGGCGTCTGTGAGTGTGCTCTGTGACAGGCGGTCTCTCTACTGGTCGTGTGCAATCACGGCGTCTGTGAGTGTGCTCTGTGACAGGCGTTCTCTCTACTGGTCGTGTGCAATCACAATGACGACATCAGTAACAACAACAATAAAGCAGCAAGGGCAACAAAAAGGGAATAAATAAATATTAAAATAAATAAATTGTAAAAAAAAAGGTATTCAATAAATAATCCTGAGTAAAAGTTTATGGGAAGCAGGTGTCTCAGTCTCATTTTATGTACTACAAGCCTAGCAATGGGAGTCGGGCGGTAGCACAGCGGGTTAAGCGCACATGGCACAAGCCTAGCAAAAATAAAAGGTGATCTGAACTATTGTGAGGTTGTTCTGCTTGTGAACAAAGATGGGAAAATAGTCATTTGCCTGGAGATTAGAATATGATAAGCCTCCTGTTATTATACATCTATTTATAATCTCATTTTCCCTTTCATTTCCTTCTTTATTGAATGTTAATGTATTGCAATTCACTGGCAGACAATTTATTTTCAGCTGAAAATTAATGTAATAAAACAACAAAAATCTGTGAATGTAAAAAAGTATCACAAATATATATGCATATATATTATACATAGCTTGGAAATACAGCTCTTGCATGAAGGCATTCATAAATTGAGTTAACATCTCTGCAGCTCCTTGGAAATACAGTTGTTCAGAGTCATTCACTTTCAATAGAAGAAATAACCTAGGAAAAGGTGTCAATTACTCCTACAAGTCAATAAGCATTTATGTTCAACCAAACAACACCAGCAAAATAAAGCCTCGTGAGCAAAGTAGATTACCATACTGAAAACAAGAGGCAGGGAAAAGAGAAAGATGTAAAAAAAAATTAATTTAATGAAAAAATTAACAGAGGCTGAATTACAGGTCATAGCTAACCTTGATTTCACTAAAGAACTTTTAATTGACAAACAGGTAAGAATGTGACATTCAATCATTCAGTAATACTGGTCTATACCCTAGAAATTTCTTTTGTATCTTCAAATTTGCTTGTTGAGTTTATGAGCCTGACTTTGCATGAAAGTCTATCTTTTCTTTTTTTTCCCTCAAGGTTATTGCTAGACAACGCTAGAAGAAGAAGCAAATGCTAGAAGAAGAAGAAGAATTGCTGGGGTTTGGTGCCAGCACTACAAATCCACTGCTCCTGGTGGCCATTTTTTCCATTTTATTGGCTAGGACAGAGAGAAATTGAGAGAGGAGGGGGACACAGAGAGGGAGAGAGACAGAGAGACACCTGCAGACCTGCTTCACCGCTTGTGCAGCATCCCCCTGCAGGTGGGGAGCCGGGTCCTTGCCCTAGCACTATGTGAGCTTAGCCAGGTGTGCACCACTCCGCGTCCTCAACAAGACTTTTCTGTTTTTAACTGTTGCCTCTGAAAGCAACAACCCTTCTTACATCAGGTCACTAACTCAGTGCCAAGTCCTGGTGGAGGTGTCCACACAGTGAGAGGATGCAGTATTCTCACTGCAGCCTGCTTCCCCTGGGGTCTGAACATGCACCACTGACCAGCATGTCACCCAGTCTTGTCATAATCAATCCTGTCGGTCCCTGTTCAAAGCTTCCGTGATGTGGTTTGTCTGCACGATCCTGGAAGCAACCCAGGTGTCCCACAACAGATGCGTGGCTGAGCAAGTTGTGGTCTATGCACAGAGTGGAATACTACTCAGCTATTAAAAATGGTGACATCATCACCTTCACCTTGTTTTGGATGAAGCTTGAAGGAATCATGTGAAGTGAGACAAGCCAAAAAGAGAACAGTGAATATGGGATGATCTCACTCATAAGTGGAACTTAAGGGACACAGACAGAAAGAGGAAGCACAAAGTAAAACTTGGACTTTGTTTTATGTATTGCAGCAGAGCAAAGGACTCTGGAGGAGGAACTTGGGGTGGGGGTGTGCATTTGGTTCCTGGTGCATGATGGGAAGGAAGGACCTGCATGGGGGGGTGACACTGATCTGCAGACACCTATCATGGGGAGAGCAACACCTGTCAACACCCCCCAGAAAGTCACTTTTTATAAAGGATTCAATCATTGAAAGTCAGGTCTATGGTCTCAGCAGTAAACACTCTGAGTTTGCAAAGTAACCTCATCTAGCCCTCATAACAAATCTGCCAGAAGCCATTTCTCTGCTTGATAAGCTTTGAAACATTGGAAGCCCTCGAGACAAGTTTTCATTCCCCCCCCTGGGCAGGCCATTTCCCCTCAGGTAAACCATTTATCAGAAATCAAGTGACACAACACATAGTTGTGGTAACAAACATGGTTTCGGCCATTGTTTGTTGGAAGGAACATTCCGCTTTGAAGATTGCTCCCCCCCTCCTCCTCCAGCACTTCCCCCCCTTCCCCAAAGCCTTATAATGCCTGTGAACACAACACAATTTTGCAGCTTGATCAGAAACCTGTCTTGCTGTCATTCTCTCGTGTCTCTTGTCCCTGTCATTCAGGTCTTTAGGTTCCTAGCCCCTGTTCACCGCCCCGCTTGTCGGGGCACAAATCTATAACGTAGTTCATACTATTATGCTTATTTCACAAATGAAAAACACATGGCTTCATTTGTGTAACTTTTCACAGCACACACACACACACACACACACACACACACAGAGAGAGAGAGAGAGAGAGAGAAACAGTGTAAGCTAATTCCTAGCCATCAGCATTTCCTCTGGCTGAACCCTCACTGGCGTGGTTACTCACAGTCTCACATACTGTAACGGCTCTACTCCGCTCACTGGATTCTCACTCATGAAACACACAGGGGCTATAAACAACCTAACACTGATAAGAGGTTTCAATTTTACAACCATCTTAATGTAAAATAAAATTAAAACAAGATACAGATGGAGACTTTAGTACTCTGTTCCTTCATTGTTATGACACGTTGATGACCATACTCATACCACTTTGGGCATACTGATGTCTTCTGATCTGGGTAAAAAATATTTTTCTAAAAATTATTTCACTTTATTTTTAGAAAAACTATTGTCATATCATAGTGTAGCAAACCATAAGTAATAAAAAAAAAAAAATCCGCGAAAACTGCGTGCAGCTCCATTTTTTTAAGGGAGGGACAGGGGCGGGGGTTCAAACAATGGTAGGAACTGCCCCACTCTCTGAAGGGAGGTTGGGTCAACACACTCTGCCCCTCAGCGAAGACAATGAGTGCAGCCTGGAGTGTTCCAGCCGTGACCACAGAGTGTGAGCTCAGACCTACAGGGATGCAGAGGCCACACAGGCTCCTGTGCTCAATATGGCCCCAGATCAAATCAGTGGGGTTTACAGTTAACAAGATTTATACACTTTCCCCACATTTGGGAGCTACTCTCTTCCCTGATCCAGCTTTCTAGTCCTTTTTCCAACTCTGAAACCACCTCCCCAGATAATGCCTTTGGTTCATCTGCATGTTAGCTGTCAGGCTCAGGCAAAAACTAGTAAAGTCATGGGCCCCTTGGAATATATCTAAAATAGACCTACTAGTTTTTTCCAAAAGAGGAGACCCAAAATCTCATCTGCTGTATTCTTGCCTTTAGGTTCCTGATTATTAAACTATTTGTTCTGCTTTATATCTTACTGCTTTTCAGCCACTAAGCTGCAGATGCTACCATGACACCAACCTGAATTCCCCAGGCAGAGGACCTCACGAGTGTGTCCTGGAACCTCCCCTCCCCAGAGCCCTGTCCCACTAGAGAAAGAAAAAACAAGCTGGGGGTGTGGATCCACCTGCCAACACCCACGTTCAGTGGAGAAGCAATGACAGAAGCCAGACCTCCCACCTTCTGCTCCCTATAATGACCCTGGGTTCAGACTCTCAGAGGGATAAAGAACAGGGAAGCTTTTAAGCGAGGGGATGGGACACGGAGAGCTAGTAGTGGGAATTATGTGGAACTGTACCCCTCTTATCCTATAGTCTTGCCGATACTTTTCATTTTTTATAAAAAATTTAATAAAATTTTTTTTAAATCACCGTATATAAGTTCTTCCAAACTCAGTTCATGTATTAGAATGAATTAATGGTAAGAATCAACATGAGAAGGAGTATGGACCGACCAGTCAACGCCCATGTTCAGCGGGGAAGCAATTACAGAAGCCAGACCTTCCACCTTCTCCATCCCACAGTGACCCTGGGTCCATGCTCCCAGAGGGATAGAGAATGGGAAAGCTGTCAGGGGAGGGGGTGGGATACGGAGTTCTCGTGGTGGGAATTGTGTGGAGTTGTACCCCTCCTATCCTATGGTTTTGTCAGTGTTTCCTTTTTATCAATAATTTTTTTTTTTAAAAAAAGAATCAACATGAGTCAGAGAAAAAAGTGGGACAAGTAATGGAGTGAGTTGATGTTTAAAAGTGACCACAGATGTCAGACCAAGCCTGGGATTTGTGGATTTGTCTGAGACCAAGAACAACCTGGAGTAATTCTAAGAGGCAGCAGAGAAGCAATGGCAGAAGCCAGAACTCCCACCTTCTGCTCCCCATACAGATCTTGGGTCCACACTCCCAGAGGGATAAAGACTACGGAAGCTTCCAATGGAGGGGATGGGACACAGAGCTCTGGTGGTGGGAACTGTGTGGAATTGTAGCCCTTTTATCCCACAGTCTTGTCAATCACTATTAAATCACTAATAAAAAAGAAAAAGAGATGGAGAGATGTTATGGATACTTCTTTTGAACACTGAGGTATACTCTTTTTTTTAAATTTTTTATTTATAAAATGCAAACACTGACAAGACCATAGGATAGCAGGGGTACAATTCATTACAATTCCTACTACCAGAACTCTGTATCCCATCCCCTCCCTTGGTAGCTTTCCTATTCTTCTTTTTTTTTTTTTAGTATTTATTTATTCCCTTTTGTTTCCCTTGGTTTCTTTTTTTATTATTGTTGTGGTTATTATTGTTGTTGTTATTGATGCTGTTATTGTTGGATGGACAGAGAGAAATGGAGAGAGGAGGGGAAGACAGAGAGGGGCAGAGAAAGACAGACACCTGCAGACCTGCTTCACCGCCTGTGAAGCGACTCTCCTGCAGGTGGGGAGCCGGGAGCACGAACTGGGATCCTTATACTGGTCCTTGCGTTTTGCACCACCTGCGCTTAAGCTGCTGCACTACCACCCGACTCCTTAAGCCTTCCTATTCTTTATCCCTCTGGAAGTATGGACACCCAGGGTCATTGTGGGGTGCAGAAGGTGGGAGCTCTGGCTTCTGTCATTGCTTCCCCACTGAACGTGGGCGTTGACAGGTCGATCCATACTCCCAGCCTGTCTCTATACAAAATTCTTGGGGCCTGGTGGTGGTGCACCTGGTTGAGTACACATGTTACCAGTCACCACCTGCAGGAGGAAAGCTTCAGGTGAAGCAGGGCTGCAGGTGTCTCTCTGTCTCTCTCCCTCTCTATCTCCCACTTCCCTCTCTATTTCTGGATGTCTCTGTGTAATAAGTAAGTAAATAAATAAATACTTTATTTTTAAATTCTTCCATCCTAGTCTCATGAAATCAGTCTAGTATGGATGCAGCAGTCAGTGTGTCTCCATTGCTATGACGACTGTGGAGGCTGCCGGCTTGATTCATGAGCACAGAGCCAAGTCTCCCAAAAACAGCCTGCTCAGCTCACTTCAATAATCTCCCTGCAGCTTGCTCCTTCCTGCCTCACCCAAGTCCTACATAAGTCAGACCTACAGCCCATACATTTTAAGCCAGTAATTATCCCCTGGCATTTCATTTAGTCTAATGTGATCCAATGCAAGGAAAAGAAAATTCTGTGGCTAGAATACAGTCACATAAATGTAACTTGCTAAAAATCACTAAGGGTTTATAAGCAGCTCCAATCCAATTTCCTGGTAAGAGTCAAAAGTGGCTTTATATCAAGGAAGAACTAGCTAAAAAATCAATTCTATTTTTTTTAACTTTTTTATATTTATTTATTTTCCCTTTTGTTGCCCTTGTTTTTCATTGTTCTTGCAGTTATTTATTGTTATTGTTGTCATCATTTTTGGGTAGGACAGAGAGAAATGGAGAGAGGAAGGGAAGACAGAGAGGGGGAGAGAAAGACAGACACCTGCAGATCTGTTTCACCGCCTGTGAAGCGACTCCCTTGCAGGTGGGGAGCCGGGGGCTCAAACCGGGATCCTTATGCCAGTCTTTGCGCTTTGTGCCACGTGCATTTAACCCCTGCACTACCACCCAACTCTCCATTTCTATTTTTTTAACTTCTTAAATTATTTCTTTATTTGGATAGCAACAGAGAGAAATTAAGAAAGGGTAGAGTGAGAGTGAGAGAGGGAGAGAGAGAGATCTGGAGCACTTCTTCACCTCTTTGAAGCTTTTGCCCTGCAGGTGGGTACTGGGCCTTGAACCCAGGTCTTTGAGCATGGTAACCTGTGCACTCAACCAGGTGCTCCACCACCCAGCCCCCTACAAAAACATGTCAACAACAACTGTAAATACAGAGGCCAAGATCTTAATTAAGCTACAGTTTACATTTTAAAAGGTAACGATTATCTTTGTAAACCCCCCATTATATCAGGACATAGAAAATAGTTTGGACAGACTGGTAGGGAAACTCTCATGACAAGGTGTTCCCCAATGAGTCGAGCACTGCTACTGTCCTCCGCAGCCAGAGTCAGTGTCTACTCCGCGTGCTCTGTGTGCATGTTAGACATGGCTGCCTAGACAATCAGCAGGATAAGAGGTCTCCGGCAGGTCAAATAAAAGTCCTAACTTGATGGTCTCACTTGAACTATGGGATGCATTGGATCGACCTTCTCATGGTGCATCCCGTGAGTACCCATTTATTGGGGAAACTGACGATCCTTCCTAGCCGACTGAATCCACATGGATCCCAGTCACTTTCAAAGCCAGCAACAAGCAGACATCAGGCTCAACCTGACGCTGTTGACTGGCTACGGAAGAAGGGCAAACGCTAGAAGAAGAAGAACTGGAACTGTAGTCAATACACTCAAAACAGGTTTGGCAAAGCAGAGGTATACAGATGCACACTAAGCAAATCAACTGTCAGGCAGCCCCCCTGCTCTGCTCCATCGCGGATACTGTGGTCTATCTACATAATTGTGGTTTTGCCTGAGACCCGCCCTACCTGCAGGGTATTAATTAATCTCACCGGTTAAAACCTTTGCAGTTAAAACCTAAAACAGTTGCTATGGAAGCTTTCTACCTTCGCGCTTTCCTTTTCTCTACCCCTTTCCTAGCCATTTCTTCTTCCGACTTGCCACTTCTGTTTCAAAAGATATAAAAGGTGTTGTCTCTGATCAATAAAGACGCACTGCGTTCCTGCTCCACCACAAGTTCCTGCTTCCTCTTTTACATCGCTGAGTGAGCAGCAGCCCAGGTTGGCTCTGGTTGAGTTCTCTCCAACCCAGAGAGCATGTGCCTGGGGAGAAACACCCTCACACTAGCCCAGCAATCAACTCCCCCAATTCTCAGTATAACCTGTCCTCTTCGATTTTCACATGCATAACTTAGAATATACATAACTTAGGAACTGACAACGACACCGGATAGGTAATTCATCCCTAGAGTTGTTCTTGATAGGATCATCACCACTGTCATTGTTGACTTCCCTCTGTCACTCTGGGATCCTGGAAGATGGAGATGATGTCTCTCTCTTGTTCTGAAAACCCCTCAGATATAAAAGATGATTTGGGGGCCAGGCAGAGACACACTTGGTTAAGTGCTCATATTATAGTGCACAGGACTCTCTGTCCTATCTAACAATGATGACAACAATAATAACTACAACAACAAGGGCAACAAAAGGGAAAATAAATAAATAATTTTTTTTTAAAAAAAGAAAGAAATATCTAGACATACTGCTGCTTTGGGAAAGCCTCTGTCAGAAATGATATATTGAATAGTTTAGGTTCAAATCATTGCCCTGATTTAAACTCTGTGGAAATAAGACTATTGTAGCCAACAATATGGAGTGCTACCCATAGCCCTATCCATCAAAACCCATCAAAGGCATTGAGCACCGATGGCCTTTCCAATATTCATTCCCAGAAGCTTAACAAGAGGTGAAGGTAATTAGACCTTCTTAATTAGAATGCAATTGCATTTACTGGTTTATGGTATCAACCAGATGCAGCTACTGGTGCATTAATTTACTTAGTCTTCTATTTAAATGACAAATGTAGACTCAATGTTAACCAGAATCTACCCACTTTACCTGTAGTTTTAGTGTTCAGGACTCAAATTAAAACAGAGACATTCCATATCAAAAGTTTATCCCATTCTGGCTCTAAGAAATAGAATGCTTCACACTAAACAGTCAAAATCTGCACCATGCTGTTAATTCTAAGCAACAAGCAAAATCCTCTAAATGCACATGAAGACCCTGCACGCACACCAGGCCAACGCTCGAGCTACAGGCTAACTATCTTCCCTTCACTGCAGAAGAGAGAGTTGCTTGCTGCTGCATGTTTCAGAGGAGACCTGCAGAGGAGTGTGTGTCTGCATCTTTCTGCTGCTGGGAAGCATAATTTGAGCTTTCCTCTTGCTGCCTTTTCTCTTGAAAGGACTTCTCCAGTTTGCTAAGTTAGAACCGGCCCGTGCAATTTGCAACAGTTCCATTTCTCATTGCTGTCTCTCTTCTGTCACTTCCTCTCCCCTTTTCCTGACACACATCGATGTCTTCTACGTTGCTTTATGGTCATAGGGAAGAGTTTGTATTAATAACATCTAACTTTTCCTTAAACACATCCTTTTGCAAGTCCTTGGCCCTCTTACAGATAACTTCAACATATCATGGGTAAGCTCAATTAAGCAAACTTAGGGGAATGTTCTGCAAACACCAGTGGGGTTGAACTTTTAAAATGTAAAGTCTTATTTCCCTGAGCAAGAATGCTCTCTGAAATTAGACTCAGATTTTACTTACAGTTTAATAGTATCTCTCCCCCATCATCTTCACAATGATCATCATTTGTAGAGTTTTAATGCTGAATTTGTATCCCAAGATGCCAATCTGAAGACTCCTAGTCCTACTAACTTTTCTGCATGCCTATTTTTCCTGAATATGGATAAATGTTTATCTTCTTTAAATGGAAGATTTCAGAGGTGAAATGTATTCCAAAAACCTTCAGCTAAGCACCCATTGTCATAACACTTCTCTGGCACATCTTTTTCTTACACTTAACCAAATTACATTTGGATTTTTTTTTGAGTAGATGAAAATATAACAAAATGATCTGGGTGACAAAATGAATGAACTACATCCCGTTGATGGGACATTTTTACAATTGCATCAGCTAACAGCTGCACTTAGAGCAACAATTAAAGAAACCAAATTAGTCACTCATTGCTTTATAGGCAAAAGAGATTTAAATCTTCAGGATAAAAGCATACTATCAAAAGTTGGTCTTACTTTAAAAAAAATGTCATTACAGAAATTTCTGAAGGAATCTAAAAGAACTCAACTATGGGGAAGTATAGCCCCAAATCGGAAGCTTCTGTCCTTTATTCTTTCTGTGCGTCTCTGAAGACACTTCTGTGAGGTTGGCTGCAATGCCATCAGTTTGGAATCTATATTTGGGAAACAATGACTAAACACAGACCAGTGACATATGCTGAACTGACTCAAGCAGAGAGAGAAGGTGGGGGCACTCTGGAGCTCAGTGGGCAGGACTCTGTAACACACATTACGAGCTCTGTCGACTGAGAAAGTCTACAGAGAGTTCAGCCATGAACTTCAACATGCATCCTCCCAGCTGCAGTGCTCTGAGCTGCAACATGCATCCTCCCAGCCGCAGTGCTCTGAGCTGCAATGTGCATCCTCCCAGTCGCAGTGCTGAGCTGCAACATGCGTCCTCCCAGCCGCAGTGCTCTGAGCTGCAACATGCATTCTCCCAGCCGCAGTGATGAGCTGCAACATGCGTCCTTCCAGCTGCAGTGCTCTGAGCTGCAGCATGTGTCCTCCCAGCCGCAGTGCTCTGAGCTGCAACATGCATCCTCCCAGCCGCAGTGCTCTGAGCTGCAACATGCATCCTCCCAGCCACAGTGCTCTGAGCTGCAACATGCATCCTCCCAGCCGCAGTGCTCTGAGCTGCAACATGCATCCTCCCAGCCACAGTGCTCTGAGCTGCAACATGCATCCTCCCAGCCGCAGTGCTCTGAGCTGCCCTTCTGACTGCAGATGGGGCTGCTCTGTCCTGGGACACGCAGCACGAACCAGGCACAGCGCAATATTGGCAGCACTCTGGAAGGCCGTGAGGGCCTAGGGCCCAGCCTGTCTAGTTGATTCTATTGGAATCCATGGAGTGGAAAGAGGGGTGGACCCCAACACAATGACATTTTTTAATAGATTTAGTGATGATTGACGAGAACTTAGGATAGAGGGGTACAATTCCACACAATTCCCACCCACCCTGTATCCCATCCCATCCATTGGAAGCTTCCCTATTCTTTATCACTCTGGGAGCATGGACGAGCAGAAGGCAACAGAAGGCGAGCAGAAGGCAGCAACATCTTTGAAGGGTTGCCAAGTGACTGTAAGGAGTATCCAGAGTTGCAAATAATTGATTTACAAAAAAATGAAGAAGGAGGAGGAGGAGAGTGAAGGGGAGAAGGAGAAGTAGAAGAAAGAGGAGAAGAAGGAGGAGGAGGTAAGGAGGAGGAAGAGAAAAGAGAGAGGAAGAAAGAGAGAAAGGCAGGGAAGAAAGGGAAATCATTGGTTCAGGGTACGCAGCAGTCATAATTCATGATTTAGAAAAGGTCTTAGTGACTTAGGAACTAGGCAGTGGTGTTGGTAACATGTGTAAGCCTGATAGAGCTTAGGGAGAACCACCCCCATCTTTGGATGGAGGTCTGAGAAGATAACCTCTTGGTAAGTCTCTCTCAACCGAGGTGAGCATAAGGGGGGAAACTCAGACTTGGCTCTTTCCTTCTTGACTCTCAGGCCCACAGATACCCCAGTACTTCCCTCCATTAACTGCAGGCCACATGGCCACAGATTCACTCATTCAAAGTCACCTTCTGATCACAGAAGAACACACCTTATCACACACTTCATCACATACCTCAGACCCCAGACAAGAGAAATGCCAAACTATATGGCCTTTTGATATCCATCTTCTCTCTGTCTCACCCTACGGGTTTAACCCCTATGCTTCTCTCAAATACCTTTGGATAATTAAGTTGCTTGTGTTATGGAGAATAACTGTCTTGTATCTCATCAATTCCTGTCATACCAGCCCCCTACCTTGGGGGCATGCTGACTGTTAAGAAACCTGTAATTTCTGTCATATTGCAACAATAATTACCTCCATTGCTTTTCTATTTAACTCATGTCAATTTTGCTAATAAATGGACTCTAGGATTCTGGGACTCAAGGACTCAGATTCTAGATTCACGCTAAGAGTCCCCTGGTGTCTTTTACTTCGTGTCACCCCTGTCGTGAGCGAGAAAGAACCAGCCCGTTACCTTTCCCCTGGAGGACACCCTGCCAGAGAAGGAGAAAGACACCCCGAAACAGTGGTCCACCTGACGGTTTACAGAATCAAGTTCAAGCTTCCAGTCACCACTTATGGGGGAGGGGACTTCACGAATGGTGGAGCAGGGCTGCAGGTGTCTCTTCTTCTCTCTTACTCTCTGTCTCTTTGTCTCTCACCCCCTATCAAAAGAGGTGAGGGCTGGGGGTGTGGATCCACCTGCCAACACCCATGTCCAGCAGAGACATGCAATTACAGAAGCCAGATTCCCACCTTCTGTACCCTATAAAGATCTTGGGTCTATACTCCAAGAGGGATAAAGAATAGGGAAACTTCCAATGAAGGGGAGGGGACACTGAGCTCTGGTGTTGGGAATTGTATGGAATTGTACCCCTGCTGTCTTACAATCTTGTCAATTATTATTAAATCACTAATTAAAAAAAGAGGAAAAATTTACCACTGGGAATAGTAATGTCGTTAATGTAAACACCAAACCCCAGAGATAAACCTGATGACAAAAAAGAGGGAAAAAAAGAAAAAAAAATGAATACACACACACATAAACACACACATGATTTAACAGTGTTTTACAAAAGTATAACACTTCAGGGTTCTAATTTCACAATACATGCCCGTGATGCTCCCTTCCACCCAAGTCCTGTGCCCTGCGCCTGAGGCCACCATAGTTCTCTTACTTTCTGAGAGGTGGGGGTCATTAACTCTTTGTTGCAAGTTCCTTTGGCTCACTCATCTTTATTCCACCTGTGAGAATGAAGCCATCTGGAATTTATGACGTAGTGATGAGTAATGATCCCTTTTGAGTAACATGAAAGAGGTAAACGAGTATTAAGAAAATTAAAATAGCATCTCCTGAAGTGCTGAAAACAGGTGATGTCCACTCTCTATTCTGCACCCCAAAGTGTAAAGTTTGAAGAGTCAGAAGCACACAGGCCACCAGTGACTTGGGTCTGGCAGAGGTGTGGCCAGCCCACCGTGCCAGGTGCTTAGACACCCTGTCTACAGCAAGCAAGTGCAGCTTCTCAGGTGCCTACTTTCCTCTTGCATGGGGTCCCATGATTGTATAGTTACCTTTTAAAGCTTTAATTATTTATTTACTAATATAAACAGAGAGAAATTGAGAGTGAAGGAGGATATAGAGAGGGAGAGAGGAAGAGAAATGACTGCAGGACACTATCATGATTTCATCCTGACTTCCCTGGGCAGACGCCTCACCCATTGTGTCCTGGAACCTCCCCTCCCCAGAGCCCTGCCCCACTAGGGACAGACAGACAGGCTGGGGGTGTGGATCCACTTGCCAACACCCATGTCCAGCGGAGAAGCAATGACAGAAGCCAGAACTCCCACCTTCTGCTCCCCATAAATAATTTGGGTCCAGACTTCCAGTGGGGGAGAAATGATAAGGGAAGATGACCAGAGGGCTCTGAACTCCAGCTCCATCAGGACCCAGAGAGTTAGGAGGAAAAAAAGGACCGACATTTGGATGTAGTAAAAGGTGTAGGCGTGACTGAAGAGAAAATGGGACCATAGGGAAAAAATGGGAAATATATACAAATATAGATATGTAGCCTACATATGCAAATAGGCATATAGTCTATAGATAGAAATGCAGACGGTCAACCCATACCTGCCACCTTAGGAGAGCTGCTGTAGCTTCCAGTGGAGGGAGAGAGTGAGGACACAGAGCTCTGGTGGTGGGAATGGTACGGAGTTGAACCAATGTTATCTTGTAATTTTGTAAATGAATCTTAAAACACTAATAAAATTTAAGGAGAGAGAGAGAGAGAGAGAGAGAGAGAGAGAGAGAAACACCTGCAGTACTGCTTCACTGCTCGTGAAGCTTTCCCACCCTCAGGTGGGGACCAGGAGCCTAAACCCAGAGCCCTGCACATGGTGGCATCTGCACACTATGGGATAAGCTGCTACCCATTTCCACGGCAACCTGACTGTTCAAACCCAAGAGCGAAGGCTCCTATCATCTTGTCTAGAGTTTTCTGTCTGGGGTACTTTCCATAGAGGAGGATAATGTAGGGTCTCTCTCCAAAAGTAGTAAAGGAAGCCATTTAATCTGCAACAAACATTCTTCTGGACTGCCAAGCATGCCCCGTTCCTTCCAGAGGACCATCTTTGGGGCCCGCCTAGGAACAGAAGGCACTCTGCTCTGCTGTTGCCTGCAGTCTCCTAGTGGTGTGAATGAACCCCGCCTTGCAGCATTTCAGGCAGTTTTTATCAGCAGACCAGTGAGGTGCTTAGTTCCCTGGTCTCCGTGAGAACACCTTCCATTTCCTTCACGGATCCCTCAGCTCCCCCTTTCTTTGGAGCACCCTGCATTTTAGTGTGTAGCTGGGTTCAGAAGGAAACGGACAGTGGTCTATGAACTGCCTGGCCTCCCAGCCTACCAGAAAGTCCCAAGCATGGCACTTTGCCTGCAAAGGGAGGGTGCGGGCACGTGGGGTAGCTGCACAGACTGGCATCTTAGAGGAACAGTATGGCCCCGTTAGGAAAAGGAGTTTAGGATCTAAAAGAGTGAAAGGCAAACAGAGTTCATCAGGAGAGAATGAGAAGCCTTACATTCTTAAGACTGTTCCCTATGCTCAGTGCTTTCTAAGCTTACTTGTTGACATTTGCCAAGTAAACCGATATACATGCCACCAAACGTCAAAATCTACAAGACAGATGCTGAATGAGTGCAAGGTGAGATATCACTGATGTCAGTAAAAAGATACCTTCATGAGATGCAAAGGAAGACAGGACCGAGAGTTCAACCCACCCAAGCAAACAGGAGGAATAAAAGGGCACTACAGGAAAAAAAAAAAAAAAAGACAGGCTGGGAGTGTGGATCCACCTGTCAACACCCACGTTCAGCGGGGAAGCAATTACGGAAGCCAGACCTTCCACCTTCTGCATCCCACAATGACCCTGGGTCCATACTCCCAGAGGGATAGAGAATGGGAAAGCTATCAGGGGAGGGGGTGGGATACAGAGATCTGGTGGTGGGAATTATGTAGAGTTGTACCCCTCTTATCCTATGGTCTTGTCAATGTTTCCTTTTAATATATATTTTAAAAAGTCCTTAATTCAGACATCAATGTAACATTATAACATTATATCTCTGGCTCAATCAACCAGGTTTATAGACATTAACTGTTAGAAATTTCATTTGGCCTAGTGAGGGCTATATTGTTACGTAGAAATGCTATGCATGTATAAACTACTTTATTTTACTGTTGACTGTAAACCATTAATCCCCCAATAAAGAAATTTAAAAAAAAAGAAATTTTATTTGGGGCAGGGGTAGGTAGCCTAATGATTATGCAAAGAGATTCTAATGCCTGAGGCTCCAAAGTCCCAGGTTCAACCCCTGCACTACCATAAGCCAGAGCCAAGCAGTGCTCTGGTCAAAAAAAAAAGGAAAAAAATTTATTTCTGGGGGCCTGGGCATGGCTCACCTGATTAAAAGCACATTATACTAAACGCTAGGATCTGGGTTCATGCTCCCCCCCCCCCCCCGCTCACCACCTGCAGGGGGGGTACTTCCCAAATGGTGAAGGCATCTTTCCCTCTCCTCTCCCTCTCTCCCCCCCTCACTCAATTTCTCTGTCCTGTCCAATAATAAATGGAAAAAATGGCCGCCAGGAGCAATGGATTTGTAGTCCCGGCACTGAGCCCCAGTGATAACTGCGGAGGAAAAGAAAAAAGAAAAGGAAAGAAAGCTTATTTCCTACATTTGAGGTAGGTCTCTAAAAGCAGACATTCTGTGCACTGTAATGGGTACTGTCTCTCTTTATACCTTATCACAGCACGAAGGGAAATGAGACGTTGTCCCGAGAATAGTAAGAGCTACTCCCCAAGTCTCTAGCAAAAGATTCCCTATCATATGTCTTGTGGTTGCCACAATGCTCAGACACCTTCAGACGAAGTTCTCCCCTGACCCAAGAATAGCCTTTTCACATTGGAAACAGAGTTGGCAGTCAGCTGAGGTCAAGAACAAACACCTCATCACAGACCCCTGCGAGCGTCCACCCGGCTTTGACCTAGCACGTTATGATCGGGCCCTCCTCAATCGCTATCGAACAGGCCATGGCCGGTGCGCCGCTATGTTCCATCGCTGGGGAGCCAGAGACGACCCGAACTGCCCCTGCGGCTCCAGACAGACTGTGACCCACATAGTCAACGACTGCCACCTCTCCAGATTCAAAGGAGGTCTCGAAACTTTACATCAGGCTCAACCTGACGCTGTTGACTGGCTAGGGAAGAAGAGCAAACGCTAGAAGAAGAAGAATTGTGAGGATCATTCCTCGTGCAAAATGACTGAGCTTCCTAACGTGTCTACTAGAATTAAGTGACCATACTACAGATCTCTCAGACTCTTAACCTTAGCTTATTATGATATTTCTTAAATTCTAAATCAAGAATAACATAATAATTAATGTAATCCTTGTTATTAATTCTAGGGGCACCTTTCTCTGGGTACCATGCTTTGCACTGGGCCTACAAGTACAGCCCCCAAGGAGAGGACAGCCCTACGTATGTGCCCCGAGGTAGATGGATTTAGTCGACAGTAGATGTTATCAGTGTTCTTCCAAAAGTTCATATACTGAGACTGAAATTCTGAAGAGAGAGAGATTAAGGACTCAAGTCCAAGTTGCTACACGCTTGTCCTCTTAAAGATAATAGAGAACAACTGAAGGCTAAGTTCTAGGGAGAGAGATGTGTTCAAAATAATGGAGGAGGCAGGAAGACAGGAAGGCCTAAGAGCCCTCATGGCTTGTACCTGCACCCATCTCTTGGTTCTCCATTCTCCCAAATTTTTCTGTATTGCTGCTTAAAAACAAGCAAGCAAACAAACAAAAGGTGTGAGGAGAGGCTGACTTGAGCATTACATTGGCCTCCACAGCAAATTTTAGTGGCAATAAGTAAAGAAGGATTTTTTTCCTTTTACAAATGCTGGTGTAACTGTGTTTGGCTTTCTGTGGCAACAGGCAGTGAGTGGGTCCATGTTCTACTCCAAGATTAGTTTCTGTTCATAGTACAAAATTCTTTGAACTAGAAACTCCATGGCATAAAAATTTCCAGCAAATTCAATGGGCACAACCATTTAAAAAAAATGTTTCTGGGGCCAGGTGGGGACACGTCTGGTTGAGCACACATGTTACAGTGCTCAAGGACCCAGGTTCAAGCCCCTAGTTCACAGCTGCAGGGGGAAAGCTTTGTGAGTGGTGGAGCAGGGCTGCAGGTGTCTCTCTGTCTCTCTCCATCTCTATCTCCCTCTTTCTCTTGATTTCTGGCTGTCTCTAACCAATAAATAAATAAAGATAACAATTTTTTTAATGTTTTTACCTTCTGTGAGTTGGTGCCACTCAGGGGTTTACATGGGCAAACTATCTTGTCTCATTTTCTAAAACTTTCTTATGAAAATATTTAACAGTTATCTGGTGTGTAGTACAGATGAGAGAAGGTAAATTCTTCTTATGTCATTGTTCTTTCTTTTATGTTTCTTTTGTCTGACAGGACAGAGAGAAGTTTAGTGAGGAGGGAGAGACAGAGGGGGAAAGAGACAGAGACACCCGTACCCCTGCTTCACCCCTCGTATTGCTTCCTCCCTGCACGTGGGGCCCAGGGATTTGAACCCCAGTCCTTGCCCATGGTAGCATACGTGCTCAGCCAGGTACACCACTGCCTGGCCCTCACCATTCTGTTAAGAGCCTGCTTGTGGTCATAATATTTACTTGAGGTTCCCTGTAGCAGTCGGTATTCTTAGGTGGCCAGCGCTGTCTCTGTGGGATCACTGTGGGGTAGAAACATCATGGAAGCGTGATTCCACAAAGAAGGAGTACTGGATACACAGTTCTGGTGGTGGGAACCGTGTGGAACTGTACCCCTCTTATCCTATGGTCTTGTCAGGATTTCCATTTTATAAATAAATTAAAAAATTAATAAGTTAAAAAAGGATTTTAAATATTGAATTCTTTTCCTAATAATATAGTGTTTTCCAAAAAATATATATTTCAAGAAAAAAATTGCAGAAAGCCAGTGATTATGCCCTACCTCTTTTTTTTTTTTAATACAATGAAATCACTATTATTTTTTAGCTAAACATCTGCTACCTAGAACATACATATAGGGATAAAAGTGTTGAATTAATGGACTTGTCTTCTCATATAAGTTTCTTCTATAGGCAACAAAAGCTCAAATGTCTTTTTTAATAAGAGTCAGCTCAGTGGATAAGTTTATATACAGGGTTCTAAGATCTAAAATGTCAAGATACTGTAACAGTGAAGAGAAGGCACCCTGGGTAGATGGACAAGAGTAAAGGGTTTCACAGATAGACACAAAACCCCTTTGTTCAACTGCAATACATGTGTTAGGGCCTTAGGCACTCCCTATTTCTTTAGCATACAAGTCAGTCATTTCAGCTGGGCCTATGCCCCGGGCCCAGCCTTCCCTCAATTTCAGAGCTTTCTTCTGACTGATTGCAGGGCACAAACTCATTCTCCTCCAGTTCTTGCTGCTAAACTGAAGTTCACATTTACGCAAGAAAAACATAAATCTGCTTCCATAGCAAATGAAACGTCAAAGATTCCAAAATCAGAGAAGGTTAAAGGCCACAAGGACACATTGGTTCATTCATTCATGACTCAGCAGCAGCCACTGTGTGACAGGCCTGGAGTGAGGCTTTGCACACAGAGTTCACAGTCAACAGGACCTGGTTATTCAGAGAAGTACAAAAGCCTTACTGCTCCGTTTAACAGTTGAAAGCAGATCAGAAACAACAAATTAGAAAGTAAGAGAAAAATTGCATGAGGCATATTGACAGTGATGTTATAAGGAATATGTACTATAAACGTTTGCTCCATAAAAGAATGAGAACGCAATAATTCTGAAAAGCCAATGTGTTAAAATATGACGGAAAGATATTAAGACCTGGAGAAAATGTTTGCAAAGAATATACCCAGTCAATGGATAGCATCAAGAATATATAAAGAATTCTTGCAATTCAACAGTACTTGATTAAAATCAGTGTTTCTATTTTATAAATAAAAATTAAAGAAAAAAAAAGTCAACCCAGAGCAATGAAGCCCTGGAGTTGGTCCAAACAAGTAAGCAAAATAAATAAATAAAAGCATGCTTTTCAGAAAAAATGAACAAAGAGAATTTGAAGTCTTCAAAAAAGTTGGACAAATGGCCAGCAAGCATATTAAGAAGTTCAACATCACTAATCATTAAAGAAATAAAAGACAAAGTCAGACCAGATATCACCTCATACCTTTAGGATAACTATTATTTGATTTTAAAAAATTGGGGGGAGGGCAAAGATGTAGTAAGACTAGTGCATTGTTTGGGGGATATAAAAAGGCCTCACTACTCAAGAAACTAGTACTGTAGAAAGTACAATAAAAACAACATTCACGGCAGTGGAATACGGTTCCGTAGAAGGCTTTTCAGGGCTGAGGAAGTAGACCAGTATATTTAAGCATGAAACTGGCATGCCTGAGGGCCAGGGTTTGATCTCTGACACTGACGTATGCCGCTTTCTCTGTGTGTGTGTGTGTGTGTGTGTGTGTGTGCCTGTGTGTGCCTGTGTGTGCGTGTATGTTTACTATAGAATTTCCATTATTCACAATAACCAGGTGCTAGAAGCAGCCCAAATGTCCAATGAAGACAAGTAAAACAGAAATAGTATGTGCAAATCATGAAATAGTCTCTAGAAGGTTAAATTCTGTCACATGCTACAATATAGATGGACCTTGAGGGCCTTATGCTAAGTGAAATGAACTAGACAAATGTGGTCATTTGTTGCCATTTCTGAGCTATGCAATGTAGTTCGGTGCCAGGCACTAGGGACAGGTAGAAAAGGGAGATGTTACTTAATCTGTAGTCAGTTTCAGGGTTACAAGATGAAGAAATTCTGGGGGTCTCCTTTACAACCAACACTACCAAACTGCACAGGAACACTGGCTAAGGTAGTAAAATGTACACTATATGTTTTTACTATAATAAAATCATTTTTAAAAATAGCCAGACCATTTAAATTGTACTTACAAATTTGCACATACCTCAATTATGCACACCACTTGTGGCTATTAACGGTAATTGCATTCATTCATTCCATTTAAAAGTGGACATTAAACACATTAATTTCAAGGTTCTTTAATGTAAGATTTTTTTATATATAAGTATCAAATTTCAGTTGTATACAAAATTCATTAATATGGAGCACTGAATTCCCAGACAATGCAAGATAAAGCATCTCTCTAGCCTTAAAAAATTGCTTTTCAGGCACTGAGTGGTAGCGCAGCGGGTTAAGCACGTGTGGCGTGAAGCATGAGGACCGGACCGGCATAAGGATCCCGGTTCAAGCCCCCCAGCTCTCCAACTGCAGGGGGGTCACCTCACCGGCGTTGAAGCAGGTCTGCAGGTGTCTGTCTTTCTCCCCCTCTCTGTCTTCCCCTCCTCTCTCCATTTCTCTCTGTCCTATCCAACAACAACGACATCAGTGACAACAATAGCAACTACAACAATAAAACAACAAGGGCAACAAAAGGGGAAAATATATGAAAAATTGCTTTTCATATTCATTTAAAATGAACGCTCCTCGTGACGAAGAAAAGTCTCTTTTTTTTTTTACCCTCCATGCTCTAAGCTGGAGTTCTGCATTGCTCAAGCCCTCGAGCTGACTACTCAGCACACATTTTGTAGTGTGTGGACGCAATCTAACTCCTGCTAAAAGCATGCACACAATTTTTAAGTCCCTGCAAGAATCTCACTGTGGAGAATAGATCTACTTTTTATTAAGCCATAGTTATTACTCCAAAATTCTGCAAAAATCAGTAGGCATCTAGCACATTTACAATTTGTCGAGTTCTAAAACTTGCAGTTCCTAAAACTATTCATAAATTTTAGTAATTCCAAATGGATCAAAGTTGTTGTGTTATAAAATCTCTCATAAAGATCAGGTTGTGTAGAATTGTACCCCTCTTATCTTATGGCTTTGTCAGTGTTTCCTTTTTTTTTTGCAAGGAAGCAAAAGATGTTTATTAACGAATTCGAATCTGGGCCGAGTGGCATCAGACAGCAGTCTGCCAGCTCGACCAGTGTTTCCTTTTTATAAATAAATTTTTAAAAAAAAAGATCAGGTAAAGTAAATATAGTAGAGCCAGTAGCTTACAGCCAGACTCAGTTTTCATGGTAGAAGGCCCTCTATACCTAATATAATATCTAGTTGTACAATACTTTCCTTCCAGGCATGAATTCAATGCTATAATTTTCTGCCGTCACCTTAAAAATGCCAAGGACACTGAAAAAAAGTTTATTATAAAGCCTTATATAACTCTACTTTGGGTGTGGGTAAACTTCATGCATCATAATTAACTCCTAGTGCATGGGAGTATTTAATAAATTTAAATTCTTTGTTGAATGAATGATTGAATTAATAGCTGATCTTACAGCCCTTAGTGTCACAATAATAAACAACATGTTACTAACCTAACCTCTGGTTACAGTGTACTGGAGTCTAGTATCTCCCTCATAGCTCAACAACAAGACAAAAGCATGTTTAGTTCTACTGTTGCATCCTAGAAATTACACAGAATAACTCAGAAAAGCAATTCAAGCTCTTTAGAAAAGTTCAAATTGAACAAGCCTAAGCATCACGTAACAGCATTTAAAATCATACAGCAGAATGGAAACAAACAAAGCTGGTTAGATTACTTAATTTTTTTCAAGTCACATATAAATAAAAGCAACTACTTAAATTATGTGCAACTAACTTTGGTAGACAATGAGTAGTTAACGCATGAGTTTTTTTGGTTTTCGTTTTTTGTTAAGGTTGATATCCATGAAGTTGATAGTCTGACAAGTTAAACAGAAGACAAGTGTTCAAAGTAAACCTTTGCTTTGCAATTAATATCTTAATCATCATCAAAGCAAGTATACTGCCAGTAAACAGAAGATGAAAGTTTACTACATGACATAAATATGAAGTAAATCTTTTTAATGTTTTCATTATCTTTATTTATTTATTGGATAAAGACAGCCAGAACTTGAAAGGGAAAGAAATGACAGAGAAGGAGACAGAGACACCTGCAGCCCTGCTTCACCGCTTGCAAAGCTTTCCCCTGCAGGTGGGGACCAGGGATTCAAACCTGGATCCTTATTCATTGTGACATGTGCACTCAACCAAGTGTGCCACCACCTAGTCCCTGAAGTAAATTTCATTATTGAGAAAAACAAAGGATTTTAGGGAGATGGAATTGGTGGGGGGTATGAAGAGTTCAATCTGTTTCAGAGCATGCAAGAACAGTCTTCACTGACTCCTCAGACAGAAAACAATAAGCATTTCATCTTTACTAAAGAGTCCAGTAAAAGACTATACAAACTGATCAAAGCAATATTAAGCAAGGAAGAGGTAAAACACAAAGAAGTATGTGATAAAGATCACTGAAAAGCAAAATGAAGTGACCCAGACCAAAAAAAAAAAAAAGAATATTACACCTCCTAAAGAGCAGACCACTTAGTTTTAACTGAGATTCATAGAAAGGAAGCAAGATCCGTTGCCCACCGTCTGGAAGAATCACCCATCATCACAAAGAGACGTGTGGTATGAAAACTGAAATCAGGGAACTTCCCCCAAGCCAGGGACTGGGAATAGGAGAACTATCAGACTGGTTTCTCCCCTCGACTACACATTAGCGTCAGGTGAGGAGCTTGGAAAAACACCAATAATGCCCAGGCCCCACTTGAAAAAGCTGATTCATTTGATTGGGTTGCTTCTGTGTCTAATTGTTCTTGAAGTGCCCTGTAATGAATCGAACACATACACCAGATTAAAAAGCATGACTTAATTCCAAAGGTTTGCTAGGGCAAAAGCCACATCCAAAAGAGGAAATTACAATTTGTCTCCTCCAACAATTTCAGAGCTTCTTCTCTTAGGTATCACTTCTGGCATCTGCCAATGGGATATTTCACAGAACAGGCACCATCCTGGGAAGCCAAAGGTCTTATTGTGAGTCACGATTCACCCGCATGAGTGCAAGAAGGCTTTCCATTCTGTAACGGCAAACGGCCAGGCAGTGAGGTGAACTCCTCTGCAGCAGAGAGGCTGTTCACTCTTTTGTAAGATGATATTTTCAGACATAGCCCAGGCTACAGGCTTTTTTATGTTCGCCAGTGATGTTTGACTTTGGAAATAATTCAAGGCATAAACAAAGAGATAAATGACATTTTTAATATCCTCTTGATATTAAAATTCTATGTACAAGGGGTCTACCAACCGGATCAACTTTCTCATAAAATTCTGATCTGTACAACTACTTCATATTCTAAGTCGTATTCCAGACCCCAAATTGAGTCAGCAAGGCTATTACACCAGAGCTCAAGTCAAAGGTCGCCCAATGGGCTATTTCTATCAGTGAAGTCTTAGTTGCACACAGCCACAATGACTCACTTGGAGACTGTCTGTGACAGCTCTCCCACTACCAAAGCAGAACCAAGTAGCTGAAACAGAAGTTCTGTGGCTCACAGAGCCGTGAGGATTTGCTACCTGAATCTGCAGAAAGTTTTCCTACCCTTGCACTACAGGATCAAACTGAGATGTAGTCATCAAGCCCCAATTCTGCCACCTAAGCTGACCCTCCCCACAAAAACATTTTACACTGCTATATTCTGATAAGCCTGTGGCTCTAATGGTACTACCACACGTGTTTCCATCCAAGAGAAAAAAATGTCAAAGTCTGTTCCTTTCATAGTAAGTCTTGAATAGAGAAACAGGGGGAAGGGGCTTGGTAAAATTCACCCATTTCTTCCACCTAAAAACCCAATGAAATAACTGAACATGTATTTTATAATTTTATAAAGATGTATATATGTATTTTTTTATTATGTCTGTTTATTTATTGGAGAGAGACAGCCAGAAGGAGGTGATAGAAAGACAGAGACAGAGAGACACCTGCAGCTCTGCTCACCACTCACAAAGCTTTCTCCCCTGCAGGTGGGAACTGGGGGTTCCTGATTCTGTGGACACCCCCTTACACTTTTGGGAAGGAAAGCCAGGCATTGTTGGTCTATATTGATCTGAATCATAAGAAACTCCAAATTTCTCCAGAGAGGTAGCAGTTTCAGAATTTCTACCTCCCAATCCACACCCAAACTGACTGTTTTAACATAATCCAATTCCCAGAGTTAACTTCCATTCCAAATAGGTCATTTTACATTATGACTCTTAACAACTTATTCACCTAGTAGAATGATGTCAAATCCATTTGACTCCCCTGGAGAAATACACTCTAGAGATTGCATGAATCAAAATTGCTCCAAGTGGCATTCAAGTGGATATGTGCTGCCCGTTTGTCTCTTAGGCTTTAATATTTTATTCCCCTTTAATGAGAGATAGAGCGGGAATAATACACAGAGAGAATGAGAGAGACAGAGAGACCAGAAACACCAGAGGCAGTAGAACACTGTTCATCTCTGGCGTATGGTAGTGCTGAGGTCTGAACCAGGGGCTTCAGAACCTCAGGCATCAAACCCTTTGTACACAAGAATTACACTATCTCCCTAGCCCTGTCTCAGAGGCTTTAAACGACAGAGAGCAAGCTGTAATTCAAGATGTTAGAAGACTCTGAGGTGTCAGGACAGAGAGTCACTTTTCTTTGAAAGTCACTCAATTTGAGAGACGAATGACTACTGTCTCAAGGAGAAAGTAAGAAAGCCCGGCAAAGTTGGGATTAAAGCCAGGATTTTGAATTGCTATCCTTAAAACGTGTTTAAATGTGAAATACTAGAGGTGTGGGCAGGGGTGGATAGCATAATGGTTATGCAAAGAGACTCTCAGGCTTTAGGTTCCAAAGTCTCAGGTTCAATCCCCTGCACCACCATAAGGCTCTGGAGGGTTGGGTGGGGGTGGGGAGAAGCTAGGGACCAAGAGGTGGCTCAGTGAGGAGAACACGTACTTGAGGTGAAGGAGAAATCTGGTTCAAAAACCCAGCGCCACACGGGGGAGTCTCTGCAGGCGTTGGTTTCTGCAGTGGTGCTTCTGCTCTCACTTCCTCTATCCCTGTCTCACACCCTCTAATCTAGAATGTAGTACAATAACAATTATATTTTTCAAAGTCATTGAGAGCAGTGGAGTCGTGAAATTTTCAAGCTCCACCGATAATCCTGGTAGGGGGAAAAATGCCAACAAAATCTGTATTGTCCTCAGTTACGCTACACTCAGGAGACCTGACCCTCTAATATGATGGCAACAGCTCTCGTCCCTCCAAGGCAACATTCTGCTTGTTCGCTGATTGCTGGTAAGTAAAAAAGTCTTATTACTAAGAGACTTTTTAAATTTATGTTAAACTCTATTATTTGATAGAACAGGAAGAAGAACTGGGAGAGAGAGAGAGAGAGAGACCGAGACCGGAGACCCGCAGCATTGCTTCACCGCTTGTGAAGCTCTCCTACAGATGGGGGCCAAGGTGCTTTAACCCGGGTCCTTGTGCATGGTACTATGTGCACTTAGCCAGGTGAGCCACCACCACACCCACTAAGAGATCTTTTTAAATAGAGACAGAAAGAAGGCCTGTGAGTAGGCATGTGCCCTGCTGTGCTGCGGCCCAAGCTCACGTCCTGGTGCTGTCTGAACGGCTGTGTCTGTTCCCACAGCCGAGTGAAACAGTGACCAGGGAAGCTACACAGACACAGAGGAGGAGGATGGTGCCATGGGTGTTTGCTGCTGATGTACGGAAACTGCATTTTAACGTACACAATTTAAACAGCATGCCTATATACCCACAAAAGCTATTACAAGAATGTTTTAAAATATGAATTTATTTTCCTTTCATCCTTTTATTGGAGAGTTAAGGATTTACAGTACAGCTCCCAGCACCTGTGTATAATCTCCCGGTTCTCCTCTCTGTTCTATCAAATAATAAATAAAGTTTAAGATAAATTTTTTAAAAATCTCTTAGTAATAAGACTTTTCCACTAACCAGCAGTCAGGATAAATGCTGCTGGATTATTTCTGAATAATATTCTTTAATAGTCTAATACAATTCTTTCCCTGCTCTTCTACAAATAAGTCACCCCTAGAAAAGCTTTATAATTGGATAGGACAAAATATGGTAAGAAATCACATGAAATTAATTATCCTTTTAATGTTTGATAAAAGAGCTTTTAACTACTTAAAAGAATAACATACTGAATCAAAAAGAAATTGCATAAGCTTCATTCAACAGTCTTGATCAATATAATAAAGACGGAATTTCCTCTTCCTCTAGGGAAGTCAGGCTCAGGTTTTTTTTTTTTTAATATTAGGGCCTTTATCTGACTAGATGAACCCCATTCACAGGAGGAAGGAATATATATTTGGTTTGTTTTAAACTAGAGCACTGACTTGGTCAACACAATGCTCTTAGCTTACTGGCCACTACAAAGAGGAGTCCTGAGTAATAGACCCTGCACGAGTTTAGTATAGATACTGGCTGAAGGAAATATCACTGAAGTTCAAAAACTCCCAGTTATGTACAAAGCCAGGGCTGAATAATATCAGTGTATTAGTTTCATCTGGACACGACCTGTTTGCTTATGTGCACTTAGCTCTCACGATTACATGTAAGAAAGTGGCATTCAAGAGCACTGCCTCTTGGGGCCAGGAGATAGCTCCCCATGGAACGTGCACATAGGGCCCTGGGTTCAGTTCCCAGCGCCACAGGGAACGCCAAGCATGGCAGGGAGCTGCTCTCATTTCTCTCTCTCTCTTCTCTCTCTTCTCTCTCTCTTTATTATCTTTATTTATTATTGGATAGAGACAACCGACGAGATAGAAAAGAGAGACAGAGAGACCCCTGCAGCCCTGCTTCTCCACTCGCAAAGCTTTCCCCCTGCAGGTGGGGACCGGGGCCTTGAACCTAAGTCCTTGCACATTGGAACATGTGCGCTCAACCAGGTGGGCCACCACCCGGCCCCTCTCTTATCACTTTCTCAAAGTAAGTAGAAACATATCTATCTACATATCTAGATACAGGTATATATAGATCACATGCCACACACAGCAATATCACATGCCACAAAGCAGCCAGATTCAAGTCTGGCCACCCACGTGTTGAAGAAGATGTCAGTGCTGTGTCTCTCTCTTTAATATGCACTTGTCACCACGCCCATCGCCAGAGGCCTGGGTTCCCACCCCTTCCCCACAGATAGCCGCTCTCTTCTCCCACAGCCTTGGAAAAAGGTTGACATTTTGTTTTATTTTTCCCCACGTATAGACTCAGTTCTCTATATTCCGCATATGAGTGAGGCCGTCCTGTAGCTGCCTTCACCTCCTGACTTCCTTCACTGAGCATCACCTCCACGGTTCCATCCTCTTTATCCCAAAGGACACAACAGCATCCCTTTTTATTTCTGCATAATTAATCTGTTGATCTGTCCCACAACCAGCAAGGCATTTCGGCTGTTTCCAGGATTTGCTATTGTGAACTCTATCTTCCTATTTCTGTCTCCCTCTCCATCTTACTTACTCTACCCGGAAAAAAAAGAAATTCATTCCAGAGCTGTGAAGGCCAGGAGATGCCACTGAAAAAAATGTATATGCATCTATTAAAAATGTATATGCATCTATTAGAAAAAAGGATGAGTAGTACGCACCTCAGTTTAGGATACAATTTTTATTAATCTGAGTAATTTCTTTATATTTTGTCTGATAGGTCAGAGAGAAAGAAGTTGAGGCGGGAGACAGACAAGGAGAGAGAAACAGGGACACCCACAGCACAGCCTCATCGCTCGAGAAGCTTCCCTGTGAAGGCGGGGAACTGAGGCTTGAATCCCGGTCCTTACACATGGTGATATGTGCGCTTAACCAGGTGCACCAACACCTGGCCCCTTATTCTGAGTACTTTCTAGAGTGCTATGTATGTTTTCCCATAGGGTATTTTTAAAATATCATGTCCTGGGATCGGTGATATGTATGTGTTTACGGTCATAGAGAAATGATTTTATTCAGCAATTATACCAAAGATCAGCAACAAAAAGAGATTCCAGTAATTTTGTAACTGACCAAGCACTTACTGTTTGTCCACTTCACCAAGCTGCCTGCATCTAGCTGTGCCTATCAGAACACAGGATCGCAGCTTTGCTGACTCCGTTTGTAACCACGGCAGGTGCCGCCCAGAACTGGCCTTAATGGCCTCCACCATTTACATCCCATTTCCACAGCTAGAAAAACACACTCCGCACTCTGAAGGCAGAGGGAGATTTGGGGAAAGAAAGGGGGAGTTTTTTAGCTTCTTTAGTCTCAAAGTAAATGCAAAGCTATTTCCCCCCACTGTGTAAGTGAGATCTAGACACAATCCTCAGAGAAACGGCAGCAGCCCAAGCTAGAAGCAGCCTGCACGAGCGCGCGCACGCACACACACACACACACACACACACACACACACACACACACACAATTCACAATATTTCCCTCTTCTAGGAGGAACTCTGATAGACTGTCACTTACTCCCCAGTGGAATGTTCCAGCATCTGGGGTGAAACCCAGCAGCTGTGCGTCCCTGTGGTGCCGAATACAGGGCTGGAAGTGGGTAAAACTTCTGTACCCGGCTGACACTGCAGCTGGGAATTAAGACTGACAGAATATCATTATTGAAGGGGCAGGCTGCCAAGCTCCATGCCAGCTTGATGCTTATTGATGACCACCAATTGTCAAGACCACTGTTTTATTGTTCTGTTCCAAAATGGGAAATTTGCAGTGACTCACAAATAATGAGAGTCACTTATAAAAATTGCTTTGAGTCATCCACATGGACTACACAATCCCATGAAACACTGAGGCACATTACTTTGAACCTTTCATCTCGGGCGCTTAAGCTTCACACAGCAAAACTGTGAACCAAAATAAGATAAAAAAAGATCTGCAGGAACAACGAAAATGAAAACACTGAAGCAAATATCTTTGAAATGTCTTTGAAAACATACAGTCCGCCTCTTTTGGATACTGTGACCCAAACTCCCTGAACTTGGAGGGTACAAATAAATTCCCATATAATTACTCTTTAACTGAGTAATTGCATGGTTATTCATGCCCTGTGGATGGAGCAGAAATCATACTTGGAATTGCTAGAGGGAAAATGAGGCCTGCTAAAATGGCTTCTGTCAAGTCCTAACTAACTGATCACGCTTCCAAAGAAAAATGATGTTTTACAAAAACAGTTCCGGTGGTATTTTGATAATGGTAACTTCAGAGCTTGAACTTTGTGGTAAGTGGTTTTCAGAAGGGAGGGGGGGTGGCTAACACTGTCCTGGCTGGGTTTGGAAGACTTCTTTAGAAACCTGTTCCACCTCCTTCTTGGAATGCAGTAACGTGACGTTTTTCAGAGAGAAATGTTGGGAGGTAGGTGGGCCTGTGTGCACACCTGAATTTGGATTAATCTGTGTGAGGGGGGCAGAAATTTTGCAACGAGGTGCAGAAGATTTTAAATATTGCCAAGTAAATCAGCATGTCCATTTGTCAGTAATTACTGGCTACAGTGCCCCTGTACTTTCTAAGTATGCTTATATCTAATGTTCACTTGGGCCCTGATTTAAATTTCCACTGGAGAAGCACTGACAGTGAGTCACAGTGGCGACTGGTTCCCTCACTTGCTAACATGGGCTTTTAGTCGGAAGCTCCATGGGGGCTTAGCAGAAAGCTCCAAGGAAGGAATTAGCAGATCAGGAAGCCAGCAAGCACAGGGACTATGAAGAGGGGAGGGGCACGGGGAAACCCATTGGTCTTGCCCATCCATGAGGAAGCTCCTCTAGGAGAAAGTCTCTGCTCCTAACAGAGCAGAGTGAGCAGGAGAAGGTTCCAGAATGGCAGCAGACAAACAGACCCTAGTAGCAATGGCTGTCAACTCTTGGATTTGCCCACATCTGTAGAGACGACACAGTTCTCCTGGTGAGATCAGACCCTCCCCATTCTGCGTTCATAGTATTTGCAAGGTTCAGAGTAGCTAAAACATAACTCGGCACACTAAGTACAGGTCTGGAAACACTGAGCGGGAATTCAAACATCGGTTGTGAGATTCCCAGCAATCCCAGAGTCACTCATGTTGTGCTGGTAAGACCTTGGCACTATTTAAGACTCTCAAGGGCATCGCTAGGAAGTGACAGAGCTGAGATCTGGACCCCGGCTCTCTATTTTGAAGCCTGTGTCTGTCCGTCTCAGTGATGCTCCATCTGCACGGAATTTTAGTTTTTTTTTTAAGTTGTATAATGGAGGTGGCCAGGTGGTGGTGCACCTGGTTAAGGGGACACATTACAGTGCACAAGGACCCAGGTTCAAGCCCCTGGAGAGTTTTTAAACCACATTGTTTGCATTTTAATTCTGTGATTATTCTGTTCTTTTTCTGATCCTCTCCTCACCAACCCCAACCCCATCTCACTCTCAGAGGCCTGTGTAATCTCTCTCTCTCTCTCTCTCTCTTTCCTCTCTCCTCTCTCCTCCTTTCCCTTCTGTTCCCTCCCCTCCCCTTCTCTCTCCATCCCACTCTCAGAGGCCTATGCAATCTCTCTCTCTCTCTCTCCTCTGTCCTCTCTCCTCTCTCCTCCTTTCCCTTCTGTTCCCTCCTCTCCCCTTCTCTCTCTATCCCACTGAAGTGTATTTGTACTTAATTTATCATGGAGAAATTTTTTAACAGAAGCACCATATTTAAAATATTATCTGTGCTGCCCTTTGAAATATAACTAAAATATGCCTACTAGCTATCTACAAAATGGAAGACCTCCAAACACTTCATCTGCACTATTTCAACCTTTAGGTTCATGATTGGTCAACAATTTATTTGGCTTTGTATGTTAACTCTCTTCAGCCACCAGGTTCCAGATACTAACATGATGCCAACCAGAATTCCTTGGACAGACAACCCCACCAATATGTCCTGGAGCTCCGCTTCCCCAGAGCCCTTCCCCACTAGGGAAAGAGACAGGCTGGGAGTATGGCTCCACCTGTCAGTGCCCATGTAGAATGGGGAAGCAGTTACAGAAGCCAGACCTTCCACCTTCTGCATCCCACAATGACCCTGGGTCCATACTCCCAGAGGGATAAAGAATAGGAAAGCTATCAGGGGAGGGGATGGGATACGGAGTTCTGGTGGTGGGAACTGTGCGAAGTTGTATCCCTCTTATCCTATGGTTTTGCCAATGTCTCCTTTTTATAAATAAAAAAATTTTAAATATATATTATCTGTGCTTCTCTAGCTAGATGTGTTCTGCTTCCAACCAAAGGCTGGAGAGGCCAGTGGGAACAAAATATACATAGAGCTCGATCACCGTTGGTAGTTTTCAGGATGGCATTGAGCACTGCAGCTGGGGTAATAACAGCGGCAGATGAAATGTTCATCTCCACAAAATGCCCAGATTGTCTGTCTGCTAGGTTCCAGTCCCCCGGCTTGATTTTTCCTGTATTCTCTCCTCTAATTTTCCCTACATTCATCAACCCTGCTTTCTTTAAGAGATGAAAACAACGAGGTGTGGAGACATCGAATGATTTGCCTGAGACAGTACTTTGCAGAGCCTGGGCTCCGAGACGGGCTCTACCACTCCAAAGCTGATACTCTTCAGTATTACCCTATGACTTCCATTTTAAAAGTTTAGGTGCAGATTTTTTTCTTTCTCAGAAAAAGAGAGAGTTAAAGAGCATACAACACTGAAAACTTCTTCCATTGCAGTGCAAACTGAGCTCAAACCTGGGTCACACACAAGGCAAGCAGTACAGGCCCAGTACAGGCATTCTCTGTCATTTAAAAAAATTAATAATTATTTATTCAATAGAGACAGCCAGAAATTGAAAGGAAGGGAGATAGAGAAAAAGAGAGACAGAGACACACCTGTAGCCCTGCTTCACCACTCGTGAAGCTTTCCCCCTGCAGGTGGGGACCAGGGCCTTGAACCTGGGTCCTTGAACACTAATGTGTGTGTTTAACCAGGTGTGCCACCACCTAGCCCCTCAGACAATTTTCAATATTCACCCAGGGCCTCTCCGTGGGGCTGCCCTCAGGAAGATCTCCTACAGATGTAGCTGGGCAGAAGGGGAGCAAATTCTCCCATCTGAGCCTCACAACGTGATAGTGTTGCCTGAGGGGTGTTTAGAGAGTACACATTTCAGAAGACTCTTAAACTAAGGACAGATGTTGAGAAGATTAGTGTGAAGTTAGGAAGCATTAAGCAGACAGTAAGGAAGACCAAATTGGTCTTTTGGGGAAGCTGGGTGAGGATGGAAGACAGGAAAACATGTGTTTGCTAAGTAGGCCAGGTGAGTCAGAGGAAGTCCTCTAACCTGAAATATATGAGGGAACCCAGCTCAGCTAGAAAGCAAGGCAGAGGAAGAGGCCTGAACCCCGGCTGACGGACTGAATTAATTCTTGGCTTTGTGAAAAAGATGTAAATAGCTGGGGAGATGCCTTAGAGGTAGAACATGGGCCTTCATGTAAGAGAGCCCAGGCTAGATGCTATGGGGCTCTGAGACACTTTTTTTTCTTTTTTTAAATTTATAAGCCAGATAGAAACTAAGAGGAGAGAAGGAGAAGGAGAAGGAGAAGGAGAAGGAGAAGGAGAAGGAGAAGGAGAAGGAGAAGGAGAAGGAGAAGGAGAGAGACACCTGCCAACTTGCTTCACCACTCGTGAAGCTTTGCCCCTGCGGGTGGGGAGGCCAGGGCTTGAACCTGGGTCTGCACACATGGTCATGCCTCTCAGCCAGGTGCATCACTGCTTGGCCCCCAAATAAATATCATTTTAAATGATGAGAGTGAGAATGAAAAATAGAAAAAGAAAGCATTCAAAAGGTGCTTTTGAAATAGTTGGGCTTCAAAAAAAATTGCCCCCAAATAAATCTCATTTTAAATGATGAGAATAAGAATGCAAAATAGAAAAAGAAAGCATTCTAAAGGTACTTTTGAAATATTTGGGCTTCAAAAACTTTGCATAAATACTGAGCAGATGCACATTTATCAGCCATTCAATCTTTTCACATAGAAAGCCAAGCACAAAACAATTCATAAAACCTAATGTCAAAATCCACATTATTCCGTGTCTCCTCTGAGTGAGCAAAACTGTGATGAGCACAGATTTAATCTCTTTAGAGTAATTTACTTTTCAGATCATGCCGTACTGACGTGCACTCAGACAGAAGCTCAACATCCTAACTTATCCCTTCTTGTTGTAACTGTCCTGGTCACAGTAACGGGAAGTCAGAGTAACCAACAAGTTGCCCCGGGGCTAAGTAAAGACCAAAACACTTTCCACTTTCCACTTGTGCCTCCTACCTAACACAGACCCCTACGTGAGTACAATGTCCACACAGTCCTTAGTGAGTTCAACTTTCCCCAGACAATGAATGGTCAGGGTCTTATAAAAAATCTTCTATAGGGAGTCAGGCGGTAGTGCAGCAGGTTAAGCGTAGGTGGCACCAAGTGCAAGCACCAGCATAAGGATCCCGGTTCGAGCCCCTGCACCCCACCTGCAGGGGAGTCGCTTCACAGGCGGTGAAGCAGGTCTGCAGGTGTCTGTCTTTCTCTCCCCCTCTCTGTCTTCCCCTCCTCTCTCCATTTCTCTCTGTCCTATCCAACAACAACATCAACAACAATAATAACTACAACAATAAAACAACAAGGCAACAAAAGGGAATAAATAAACAATTAAAAAAAACCTTCTACAGATTGGAGAAAAAAAAATGAAATAAGAGTGAGCAGAACAGAGTTACAGAGACATCCTTTACTGAAGACCAGTTTGCAAATGATTCCATAACTCACGACAGGCAAAGCTAGTGAGGGGCTGGGGAATAGCTGAGTGGGTACTGTGCTTAGCTTGTGGGAGATCCTGGTTTAAGTCCCTACCACCACACGAAGCTCCATGGACTGCACCAAAGAGAACTCCCTGGATGATGGATCAATACTTTGGTGTCTCTCTCCCCTTCCTTAAGGACATAGGATAAATAAAAATGGATGAGACAGGAAAAAGGTTATTCAGAGACAGTCAGCCCATTGTCACGAGCTTATTAGGAAAACTGGCAGACATAGTTAGCCAAGGGTCATGGCAGCGGGTTGAATATCATCTTCCCAGAATTCATTTCAGTGTAGAGTTCCAATAAAAAAAAACGTGGTTTGGCAATAGAGTCTGCTGGTGGAGTTAGTTAGCATGAGGCCCTCTGGATTTGCGTGGAGACTTCATCCAATGACTGATGACCCGGCAGAAGGGAAGAGAACACAGAAAGAATGAGGCATAGCGTGACTATAAGCCAAAGAGCGTGAGACATTGTTGGAGCCACTGGGTCCTACCAGACTAGGGTGGACCCGAAACTAATGACTGGCATTAGTGCAAAGAAAGAGAAAAAAGAGGGAAGACTGGCACAGAGATTAGAGATGCAAGTCAGGCCGAAAAAGGGGGAGCAGCAAGAGGCTGGATGCTGCAAGGCAAGTTTCTTCCTCAGATTCATCACGGGTCACACGGCCACCTAACGCCTCAATCCTGGACTTCCAGCCAAACAGAAACCATCAGAGAGCAAATCTCTCCTGCTTTAAACCAGCAGCTTTGTGGTAACCTGTGGCAGAAGCCCTAGGAAGTAGCAATGGGGGGTGAGAAGGAAGAGTGTTTGAGCATAACAGAATGGCGGTAACCATTCTATGAGCTCCCGATTCAAAGAGGCCCAGGAAGAGATGGATCTGCGTCAAGACAAACTCCAAGTCCATGCAATGTAATGTCAACACTGATTAAATAAAAGGCAGAGAGGAGTCAGAACTATTTAAACTTTATTGAATCTGTGCCTAAAACAGCTGTGTGGAAGAAAAGTGTTCTTGGAGGGCTGAGATTAACCTTCTAGATCTTCCCTTTATTTATTTACTCATTCCTGTATTTGTTTACTAAACAGTGGACTTTTTTAAAAGAGAGAATTTTAAATTATTTATCTGAAATTCTTCATCTGTGACTTTTCTATTTCTCTTTTTTATTTTTTTAATGTTCATCTTTATTTATTATTGGATAGAGACAGAAATTGAGAGGAGAGGGGGAGACAGAGAGGGAGAGAGACAGAGAGACACCTGCAGCCCTGCTTCACCACTCATGAAGCTTCCCCCCTGCAGGTGGGGACCAGGGGCTTGAACCTTCATCCTTGTGCCTAACTAGGTGCTCCACTGCCTGGCCCTTTGTATTCCATTCTCCAACTTGTCTGAGTTCCACTTTTCTTACCAATAGCAACAAAAAAGAAAGTAACTTAGCCATACGTCGGTTTTATTACCAGCTAACCAATGACTGAATATCAAGTAGGGCAGGCTATGATATGAATCTGAAGCAGCCCTTCCACCAAGGGATCTACAGCCCCGTTTGGGGGAAGCAGAGAGGCAACGACTATGTGCATGGTGTGGGCAGGTTCTTGGGCGGGTCCTGGGGGGCACATACGACTATCTACTCTGGATGGCTACTATGAAGAGAAAAAGAAACACTCAGAAGAGGGGATCAGGAAACCACACTCCCACTCTAAATTAAAGTTAGACAGAGAAATGACCTTGGCACACTGGATTCTGAGAGCCAGGGAAATAACATTCATTAAAGCTTGCCACAGAGCAAAGATGCTTTTCACAACTGACATGAGTGAAAATCAGGGCTGGGCATGGAACACCTGTTGAGTGCTCACATCACATCACATCACCATGCACAAGGATCTCAGTTTGAACCCCCAGTCCTCACCTGCAGGGGCGGACATTTCAGGAGTGGCGAAGCAGGTCTGCAGGTGTCTCTCTTTCTCTCTCCCTCTCTATCCCCCCTGTCTCAATTCTCTCTGGCCTATCAAATTTAAGAAAAAGAATGAGCATTAAAAAATTAAGACAATTTTACTGGCATTCTCCTATGTGTAAAGAGAGATTATCTGCTTTGGTGAGTCTGGCAACTGAACTCAATTCGACCACAAAATTAAATCATCCTTCTGCTAGAGATCCCCTTAGAGCAGTCTGATGTGGGAATACACATAAAGCTAATTAAAATTATGCTTAATGACTCAATACATCATAGTGATTTCTGGAATGATAGTTATTTCATATCTGAACCACTGTAATGGTCTTCTCCCATCAAAGAATTGCGTCCATGGCTTCTACCAGTGACACACTTTGAACTGCCTTCAGACAAGGCTGAGACTCTGAGCTCCTACGGGCCTTTCTCAGCAAGAATGGGGGTTAAGAAAGCCTTGCCCTCAATGTAGATCAACAATGGTAGAGAATGTTTCATCCTCCGAAGGGGGGTTGGGAAACAAACTCTATCTACCACCTAAGGAAGATGGGTCCTGAAATTAATGCAACTCGGAATGTTACTACTGATGACCACAGAATGCAAGTTTGGACCTACAGAGATGCAGAGGTCACATAGGCTCCTAGGTTGAATATGGGCCCTAGATCAAATTGATGGGGTTTACAGTCAACAATATTTATACATTTTTCCCATATTTGGGAGCTACTCTCTTCCAGCCATGACATCAGATCACCAGACAATAACTTGGATCCATTTGTGTATCAGATGTCAGGCTCAGGCAAAAACTAATAAAGTCACGGGCCCTCTGGAATATAACTAAAATAGACCTACTAGCTTTTTCCAAAATTGGTACCCCAAATCTTCACCTGCAATATTCTAGCCTTTAGGTTTATGATTAATCAACAATTTGTATGGCTTTATATCTTAACTCTTTTTCAGCCACCAGGTTTCGGATGCTACCATGATGCCAACCAAACTTCCTTGGACAGACAACCCCACCAATGTGTCTTGGAGCCCCAATTCCCCAGAGCCCCACCCCACTAGGGAAAGAGAGAGACAGGCTGGGAGTATAGATCAACCTGCCAATGCCCATGTTCATTGGAGAAGCAATTACAGAAGCCAGACCTTCCACCTTCTGCATCCCACAATGACCCTGGGTCCATATTCCCAGAGGGTTAAAGAATAGGAAAGCTATCAGGGAATGGGATGGGATACGGAGCTCTGGTGGTGGGAACTGTAGCCCTCTTATCCTATGGTCTTGTCAGTGTTTCTATTTTATAAATAAATAAATTAATTTTTTAAAAAGAAAATATCACTTACTTTTAAAATGAACTGAACTGTATTAAGCCATTATTACCTATTTTACAAACTTTTGATACATATTATCTACATATGTCTTTTAATATGAATGCCACATTTAGATTTCAACAGTAAGCTTTTTATCTGGAATGTGGCATGCATATTCCCGGATAAATCATATCCCCTCATACTCAGAGTCCCAGGCTAGCCCTCAAAAGTCCACTACACTATAGAATCTGCTTCCTGCATCCACAGCTTCTCCACAGGGAGTCATGATCCTGATGAGGAAAAGGGAACTGGAGTCTCTGAGGCAAAGACTGGAAAGGGGGTAGTGGGTATTGACTTCAGTGAAGTCTCCGAATCTCTTTCACTTTACCAGAAAACAAGAGAAGACTGAGCTCAAGCAGACTGAGTAAAAACCTCAGACTCGCTGTTTGATTAAGGAAATGTGTGCAATGCAAGTCAATGATGCCCACCCAGCAAGAGAAGGTGAACCTGGAAGATGCCAGGGAAAGCCAGGCACTGTTTCTCTTGTCTGAGAGAGGAGAGGGAAAAAGGAAAGACACCCCAAAGAAGTGCTAGGTGTGAGGGTGACTGAGAAAGGCAGTGAAGGCTGGACCACTGAAAAGGAAAAGAGAAGAATACATAGATCCAGATGGTTACAGAATCACCCTGTGTTGGTGACCTTGAGAGAGCTACGGCAGTTTCCAGTGGAGGGGATGGGGACACAGAACTCTGGTGGTAGGAATCATATAGAATTATACCCCTATTACTTTACAGTTTTGTAAATCAATATTAAATCAATAATAATAAAAATATCCTTAATAGAAAAACAAACCGGGCCTGGCAGCTGCTTTCCTCTCCGCCTGCAGAGATGGCTCTCGACCCCTCAGAGCAACATCTCAGACATGTTGAAAAAGATGTTTTGATTCCTAAAATAATGAGAGAAAAGGCCCGTGAGAGATGCTCTGAGCAAGTTCAAGATTTTACCAGATGTTGCAATGACTCTGGATTGCTTATGGTAGTAAAATGCCAGAAAGAAAATGCTTCACTGAAAGAATGTCTAACTTCCTAAGCACAGCTCAGCTCTGATTTATGGTAATTCCAAGATTGAAATTGGACTCTGAGTAACTTGGATAGCCACTATATTATCTCCCCACCCCACCCCCTTTTTTAAACAAATATAATTCAAATTCTAAGAGTGCAGCAATCCTTTAACAACAACAACAACAACAAAAACTATACAGTTATAACGACCCAGCCTTTTATGAAGAATGCAAAATGGAATACCTGAAGGAAAGGGAAGAATTCAGAAAAACTGGAATTCCTACTAAGAGAAAGCTACAGAAGCTTCCCACAAGCATGTAGGCAAATATTCAAATGATATGAATGCTAATATTCATGGAAATATAGTCACCTGAAATAATGGACTTAAGGGTATATGCTTTATCCTGAGTTACGGAAATTCCCAATATCTGAAATAAAGGTGTTTTGTTTAAAAAAAAAAAAAAAAGAAAAAGAAAAACAAACCAAAAAAGCCAAGTCGTATAAATGTACTTGGCAAGTTCCCATTTTACTGGAAAGGCAACAGCACAGATTTTTCATGGTTTAAGTTAAGAATTTACTAAGACAAATGTATTTATAAAACCATTGCTTTGACTTGAGAGAGAGAGAGACCAGGCTTTCTACCTATAAAGTGCATAACCTTGAGATTTTTGGCTTGGTTTGTCAGCTAGTAAGGAGAATATGTAAAACTTCCCTTCAATACTGGAAAACTGGAGATTATAAAATTCAAATGAACTCTAGATGACCTCAATACAAATGAAAGGAGCTTCAATGCCCATTTTCCATTCTTCTTCAGCCATTTGACTTCATACACCCAACAGCAGCAGTACATCAGGAAGCCGCAAGGGCCCAGAAGACAAAAGGACGCCTACAATGTGTGTTCAGCCCGAGAGTCACAGCTCCACGCAGACCTACAGCAACCAGTAACAGCTGGAAACTGCTTACTCATCGCTCTTTACTGGTATATAAACAATAGTGGGGCCAGGTGGTGGCGCACCTGATTGAGCGCACATGTTACAGTACACAAGGGCCTGGGTTCAAGACCCTGGTCCCCACCTACAGGGGGAAAGCTTTGTGAGTGGTGAAGCAGGGCTGTCGGTGTCTCTCTGTCTTGCTCCCTCTCTATAACCCCCTTCCCTCTGGATTTCTGCCTGTTTCTATCCAATAAATAAAGATAATAGAAAATTAAAAACAATAGTGGGAGAGAGGGGTCACATCCAGAAACATCCACGGAGGGATAACACATCCAATAGACTGCTCATGTTACAAGTGTATAAAAACCTGGGTTCAAGCCCCCAACCCCCACCTGCAAGGGAAAGGATTCCAGAAGAGGCCAGGAAACCAGACGCCCGCTCTAAATTAAAGTTAGATGGTGAAGTAGTGCAGAAGAGGTCTTTTCTCCAGAAGAGAGGGGTCAGGAAACCAGACGCCCGCTCTAAATTAAAGTTAGATGGTGAAGTAGTGCAGAAGAGGTCTTTTCTCTAGAAGAGAGGGGTCAGGAAACCAAACGCCCGCTCTAAATTAAAGTTAGATGGTGAAGCAGTGCAGAAGAGGTCTTTTCTCCAGAAGAGAGGGGTCAGGAAACCAAACGCCAGCTCTAAATTAAAGTTAGATGGTGAAGCAGTGCAGAAGAGGTCTTTTCTCTCCCTAAAATTAATCAACAAACTAATTAAAAACCAATAGCAAAAGGTATCAGACAACGTTTGTTTAACACACTTAACAAAGCCCCTGTCCAATCAAAATGCAGTAAGGCCAGTCTGTAGAGATATGGGTCTTTACCTATTAAAAAGCAAAGAGGGGCAGGGAGGTGACTTACTCAGCAGCTACAGCACAGGCTTCACTGTGCGTGAGGACCTACTTTTAACCCCCGGTCACCCTACGGAAACACCCACACAAGGGCGGTTCCATGAGCAGTGGAGCAGTGCTGTGGTAACTACCCATGTCTTCTCCTCTCTGCCTCTCACCCTTCATCCAGAAAACAACAACACAAAGAGCCCACCAAATTGTGTGACGTTGCGCCCCTCTTACCCTAGTCAACGTTTCCTTTTTATAAATTAAAAAAAATTGTTTTAGAGCCCACCAGCTTCAGTGGAAATATGCAGCTGTGAAAACCTTGGTAGAAAAAAAAAAACCACATTGTCGGCACTGGCTGGATCATAAAGCTACACGATCATTCCTTTACCTAGAAAAAAAAAAAAATGTTTTATGACTGCATCCTGACCTCAACAATATATTCCAGAACCTGACTCTCCAGAGCCTGACCCCAGTAGGGAAAGATAGAAACAGGCTGGGGGTATGGGTCCACCTGCCAATGTCCACGTCCAGAGAGAATCTCTTACAGAAGCCAGACCTTCCACCTTCTGCTCCCCATAAACACTTTTGGCTCATACTCCTAGCAGGGTAGAAATGTTGGAGGAAGATGATCAGAGGGCTCTGAACTCCATCAGGACCCAGAGAGAGAAGAGGAAAATAATAGGTGTAGGTGTGACTTGGAAAGGAAGAGAAGATGGGACCATGGTGGGGGGGGGGGGAATATAGACAGATAGTTGTAGAAATAATAGTCAGCCCATATCTACAAGCTTGGGAGAACTGCTGTAGCTTCCAATGGGGGTGGGGGGGGGATGGGAATACAAAACTCTGGTGGTGGGAATGGTGTGGAATTACACCCTTCTTAATTATAATTTTGTAAATCAGTATTAAATCACCAATAAAATTAAAATAAAATAAAGGAATGTCTTCTGTCTGTAGCCTAAACAGCAGCATCCTGGGTTGAAGCCCACTAAGTTCTAGATGATCTTTGCCCGTTTTATGCATAAACCTATCTTTGGGTACCATCGTGAATATCTATCACTCATTCAGAAAAGTTTTGAGAACTCTCACCCTGTGCTTCCCTTAGTGCTATTTACAGCTGCTACCCAGGGTAGATCCAAGGCAGGGGACAGGAGAAGTCAATGTGCTCTCTTATTTGTAAAATACTCAATGAGCAAGAAAGTCCGTTCTGCAATTTTTGAGAACACAAAACAGAAATACACACCGATCTGAAATAGCTCATTTTCTTCCATGTTCCAACGGCTCAGAAACCCTGTTCTACAGGACAGATGTCTCTCCAATACTGTTGTGTTTTCCAGTTTTGCACACAGAGCCATTAAGGAGAAAACCACGCTCACAATCAGGCTTAGCTGCCATATTATGCCCCTAACTTTGTCCCAAGAGTTTTTAAATTCACATTTCCTCTAGATTTTGGCATTGAATAAAGTGAATGGATAACCAGGAATAAATTTTCTATTCAACTTACGACATTTCCTAACAGATCTCACAGACTTTTCTATCTACACAGTGTCTGTACTCCTTGCGGCTGATAAGCCAGCCGGTCTCCTGGTGAAAGCTGCCAAATTGGAGGATGAAAACAAACAAACAAAAAGGATAAATTCTGAACTGTCATCAGCATCCAGGGAAAATAAATGCCATTATATTTGCTCATCATTCCTGGCGGCCCACGTTTCTTACTATCTGCCTGAGGCCCAGACTACCTCTTCAGAGAATGGAAAGACCTTTGGTAACAGGCGTAGGTACAAGAAACAGTTTTATCAGGCAGCTGGCACTACCCCACGAGGGACATCTGTTCAGCAGGAAGTCCCCAGTATGTGCCAGTCTTCAATGCCATCTGCCTCTTTATGCTTTTGCCCTCTCTCTCTCTCTCTCTTTCATTCTCTTTCCTTCCTTCTCTCTCTCTCTCCTTCTCTCTCTCTCCTTCTCTCTCTCTTTTTCCTTCTCTCTTTCATTCTCTCTCTTTCCTTCTCTCTCTATTTCCTTCTCTCTCTATTTCCTTCTCTCTCTCTCCTTCTCTCTCTCTTTTTCCTTCTCTCCTTCTCTCTCTTTCCTTCTCTCTCTATTTCCTTCTCTCTCTCTCTCTCTCTCTCTCTCACACACACACACACACACACACACACACACACACACACACACACACACACACACGTGCATTGATTAAGTGTAAAACCCACATTGGAGAGAGAGAAGCTGCCAACACGAAAATGTTGGCTTCACATGAGAGAATAAGGAAGCCACACCAAACAGCCATGATTGGGGTGGGAGGTAGACAGCATAATGGTTCTGAAGAGACTCTCATGCCTAAGGCTCCGAAGTCCCAGGTTCAATCCCCCACACCACCATAAGCCAAGCTGAGCAGTGCTGTGGTAAAGAAAACAAATAAATAAATCACTAATTGCCCTGTGAAATTGTCTCTGAATGGGAAAAAATGGTTGCCTACCCTGTCCACATTTCACTGTGATCACAGAACGCTGAGTTGGAATAGTAATTCATCGCTTGAAAAACTTCACCTGATCCAAGATGAATTAAGATAGTCCAAGATGAGGACCATATAATATAGTCCAAGATGTCAACCACAACTACATTTTAAGGTCAGCTATCTACTTTAAAGTCTTCCAAAGGCAGGAAGGTTTTGTTTGTTTGTTTTTTCCTTTCTTTCTTTCTCTTATTAGAATCCACTTTAGTTTAACATCTGGTAGATTTGATGACCACTGCTTTGACCAGGTCCAATTCCAGGCAGAATGTGAGGGCGAGGAGGAGACTGCGGCGCTGAGAGGCAGCCCCCCATATCCACACCTCACCCACCATGGTGGTGCTCATCTATGTGGCCCACTAGAAAGTAACTCCACTCAGACAGCTGTTGTGTGGGAAAGTTACAGGGGAGTGAGCTTCTGGGATGTGTGACCTTGAAGGACACTGTGAGAATCTTCCAATCAGACTGTCAGAGGAGATTCAGGAAGATGAGCAGCCCCTCAAGAAAGACAGAGGCCGGGCTCAGGAGACTCCCAGACCATGTCTTGCATGAGTGTGGAGGAGACGTCACGACGCTATTGGGTAAGTCTGCCCTATTTGTTGAGCACAAGGTGGGCAGCAAAGGGGTTTTATCTTTTTGGAAGATGTTATGATGATTTTACAGTTTAAATCACACTTTAAGAAACAATTTGGAAACTTAAGGAACCAGTTAAAATGAAGAAGAAATTGTGGTAGAAAAGTCTGGAAAGAAAGGCACAGATAATAATACAGGGAATCAGAGAGAAGAGTCAGAACAACTGAGCCCTCAATCTGGCTCTCCAGTCAAGCAGAAAAAGCCATGAGAAGTGAAATAACCTTCGTGATGAAATAAAAGGAAGTCAGCTCAGGGCAAAGAGAAGTCTCCCTGGCAATGAGTGGAGGAGGAATTCATAGCATGAATTGTAGAGAGATGGCTGAGAGATCGATGAATATTAACAAAATGCTGAATTGTAGCAAAGTGCTGCATGGAGAAAGTCAGCAAAGAGACGTTTCAGTATGGCTTCTGCGGAAAACAAACCTGAATTCAAATTCTCTTATGAAGAAAGTGAGCAAGCACTTCAGTCACACCAGGTTTCTTACTCCTCGTCTCTAAAACAGAAGGGATGCCTGTCTTCCTCTGAAGGCCATCATGGGAAATAAGGGAGGTGACAGGGACAGTGAATTCTGCATAGCAATCTGTCTAGTAGGTGGCTAAGAAACATGGATTCCCAAGACATGGGAGGTAGCAGTGTGGATAAACACTAAACTCATAACCATGAGGCCTCCAGCTCGATCCCCAACGGCTCATGTTGGCCAGTGTGATTCTCTGGTTGTCTCTCCGTCCTCATCTCTGACAGACAAGCAGACAAAAACTCCAAATAAGTGCTGCTTCTAAGCTGGCAAGGTAACACACCTATTTTGCCATGCACACAATCCAGGTTTGCTTACCAAGGCAGTAGAGGAAGCATCCATGGTATGGTATCTCTTCTCTCTCTTTATCTCTCCCTACTCCTATCTCAAACAGTTCACAGCAGTGAAGCCATGAGTTTAATAGAAAAAAGAATATTGGTTCCATTTTTCACCCCTTATTTCTATCTACAATGGTTGGGGTCAGATCTTGCGTGGTTGGAACAAAACATCAAGAGACCTACTCGAAGCGATTTCCACTGAGAGTGTTGACAGCATAATGGTGGGAGAGGAAAACAAGACTGAAGCTAGAGCAGCAAGAGAGTGTGGGGAATGAGGAGGTGTGGTGGCTGCACGAGCACTTACTATATAGTAACAACCACAACTAAGACAAGAAGATCCCTAATCTCACGTGATGTATTCCTACCTTTGAGTTCCTGTTTATTAAACCTTTTGTCCTGATGTATATCTTACCTCTTTTCAGCCACCAGGTTGCAGATGCTACCATGATCCCTTCCTGCCTCCCTGGGCAGACGCCCTCACCCATGTGTCCTGGAACCTCCCCTCCCCAGAGCCCTGCCCCACTAGGGACAGACAGAGACAGGCTGGGAGGATGGACCCACCTGCCAACACCCATGTCCAGCAGAGAAGCAATGACAGAAGCCAGAACTCCCACCTTCTGCTCCCCATAAAGAATTTGGGTCCATCCTCCCAGAGGGATAAAGAACAGGGAAGCTTCCAATGCGGGGGGATGGGACATGGAACTCTGGTGGTGGGAACTGTGTGGAATTGTGCCCCTGTTATCTTACAATCTTGTGAATCACTAATAAAAAAATTTTAAAAATAACTAGTTGAAAGAATATTATGTCTCAGCTGTCTGCTAGGATCCTAAAATGTATGTCCCTCTGTTGTTGACCAGAGAGCTGTATTTGATATACCCACAGTCACCCTGTAGGTCCACATCTGTTGGAGGATCTCACTCAGATAGTGGGTCTTCTTCTCCATCTCCATGAGGACTGGCTACAAGCATGTTTAGAAACAAAGTCAATTCTGTGTCTCAAACAAAATATCTACCATGAACCACTCAAATGCTGAGAGAGGCATGAACATTAACTGGCATTCTTGAACCCTGGGATCACAGCACTCTGGAGCAATAATTGAAACCTGGACGACTTAGGAATGATATCATCTGGGGACTGGACAGTGGTGCAAATGGTAGACTGCACAGATTACTTTGCACAAGGACTCGGGTTCATGGCCTGCCCCCTCCTCCCCACACACACACCTGCAGAAGTCAAGATTCAGTGGCAGTGAAGAAGCTTAGCAGGTATCTCTCGCTTTCTCTCCTCTCTCAAATCTCTTGGTCTCTGGTCAAGCCAAGAATATCATCTATATTAAAAGCCATGAAAAAATAAAATTACAGCTAAAAAATCTTAATAGCACCACCACCAGATGGAAAACTGAATATACACGTATCAGTTGAATGACTAAATACTTGGTGATCTTTTGTCATACGCCAACTCTGTGCTAGCCTCCGCACTTATTTTAATGAGCTCCAGCAAGAGGGAAAAATTAATATACTGATTAGCATCATCAATTATGCCTGTATACATCTAGGTACGGCCGTACTTTTATAGTAGTGAGTCACAAAAGAACTGTTACATTGAGTTAAAGAATTCTACATTATCTACATTCCTTTGGTTAAAGGGACAGAAGCAGGAAAAGAATATTAATAGAAAAGTTAGGGTAATATTATAACTAAACACCTGGCTTTGAAGAAAAATCAACAATTTAATTAACACCTGCACACCCTAATGCTAGAAGCTCTTTAGTTAAACGCCAGATCAACCAAAATTCACTTCCACTGCCAAATTCAAGCCTCTGGCATATTTTCTCATATCTACAGATTTCCTCACATTAGGAAGGAAGGACGGAAGGAAAGGAAGGAAGGAAGGAAGGAAGGAAAGGAGGGAGGGAGGAAGGAGCTAAAGCAACAGTCTAATTTTAGTAACTGTGTAAAAGCCACAGCCACCAGGAAGGTCACAGCCAAGGTTACTGTGCCACCTCCTAGGGGCTCTGCTGTCAGAAACACCATGAGGCACCTGGGAAGTGCCCTGAAGGGTAAGAGGAGCCAACAGCCCTGGAGCACATTCAGGACCTCTTTCTCATCCAGGACCTGCCTCATCTCCCTGGAAACACAACTGCTCACGGCCATCCAGGCGGCGTTCATGGCCGGCACACACTGGCACTGTGAGCCAGACCCTGAGCGGCTGGTCACTGTGCTCTTCAGAGGACACAGTCATGGCCCTGCTGAACTTGCTCACTGTATTCTCAGACCTACACCCAAACTCAATTCTCAACTCCATGCTCAGCAAGCAAAGGTCTCTGCATCTAGCTGCAGGCGTGAGCCGCACAGCTATGCTCTTCAGATCCACCTGTTCCACATGCTCAACTTGAACTTGGGGAAAGGATTCAACATAAGGGACACAACCTGATTTTTCATTTCTTAAATTTATCTGTCAGAGCACTGCTCGGCTCTGGCTTAATGGTGGCGCTGACTGTTGAACCTGGGATCTTTGGTGCCTCAGACATGAAAGTCTTTTTGTGTAACGTCGGTGCCGTCGCCCCAGCCCCATACGCCTTAATTACAGCTCCATGGATGTGCCCATTTCCGGGTCCGCACTGCAGGCATGGGTTTGGTCAGGGGAGCTGTGTGAACCATACTCAGAAAATGACAGTGCAGCCAACAGTCTCTGCAGTGCCCCAGCTTCTGGGCCTGACAACTGCTTCAGGACAGGCTCAAGGCAAGCCTCACGACACGTGACTGCACGCCACGTGAGAAGCAGAGAGGGAAAAGCACTCCAGCATCGATATAAAAGCACCTTCGGGGGGCTGGGCAGTAGTGCAGCGGGTTAAGCGCACATGGCGGAAGTGTAAGGATCCCAGTTCCAGCCCCCGGCTCCCCACCTGCAAGAGGGTCGATTCACAGGCAGTGAAGCAGGTCTTTAGGTGTCTGTCTTTCTCTCTCTGTCTCTGTTAGAAAAGTGCTGAAGGGCTGGAGAGACAGCTCAGCAGGGCAGGCTGTGTGCCCTGTCATGTGTGAAGTCTAGGATTTGAGAGCCAGAAGTCCAGGATTTGGGAGGTGCACTGGCTCTGGAGAAAGCTCTAGGCCTGTGGCGTCTCTTCTCTCCCCTCCCCCCTTCTCTATCCTCCTGTCCCCTCTTTTCTCTCCTCTCTTCTCTTCCCCTTCTCTCCTCCTCTATCTCTCTACCTCTCCACTGCTACTTGTCTTTCTCTTTCTGCCTCCATACTGAAGTTAAAAACTGGCCTAGAGCAGTAGAATCACACACTCATATCAAGTTCCAGGCTCCATAAAAATAATTAATTTAAATTGAATTGAAATGTACTAAACTTAAACTTTGGTGATGATCACAAGAGGAATAGATGACTGCACTATCACTTGAAGTCACTGACTTTGAGATCATAAACCACGTCTCAATGGCTATGTGCACACTGTTCTAATTTGTGACATGTCTGAACTTGACTTTTTTTTTTGCCTCCAGGGTTATTGCTGGGGTTTGGTGCCTACACCATGAATCCACTGCTCCTGGAGGCTATTTTTCCCAATTTTTGTTGCCCTTGTTGTTGTTGCGCTTGTTGTAGTTGTTATTGTTGTCATAGCTATTGTTGTTGGATAGGACAGAGAGTAATTGAGAGATGAAGGGACAACAGAGAGGGGGAGAGAAAGACAGACACCTGCAGACCTGCTTCACCACCGGCGAAGCGACTCCCATGCAGGTGGGGAGCTGGGGGCTCGAACCAGGATCCTTATGCTTTGTGCTACATGTGCTCTACCCACTGCGCTATTGCCCAGCTCCCTGAGCTCAATTTTATAAAAACCGTACTTGGAAGAGCCGGCAGAAGAATGTAACTAGAGAAGCTCTCTACTAGGCTGTAGAGGCCCCACTTCATTTTCATATTCACAGCCATTGGCCTATGACTCACTCAGCAATTCTTTCCTGCACACCCTTGATGAGCCAGGAAAATGCAAAAGAACAGGACACACAGGTGAGCAAACCCTGTGGTGTTGATGGCAGAGTGGAAGGCTACCTACCACAAACCACATTCCTGCCAAGGTGGGAGGAAGAGACAACGCAGCAAGTAGCAGACTGGTGAGCCAGGGTCCCCTGGAAGCACTGTCGTCTAAGAAATGAAGGATGAATCCTAGTTAGCAAATAAATGTGCAGAAGAAAGAGAACCAATTGTGTCCAGGCAGAAGGAAGTAGATGGGTAAGGGCCTGGCAAAGCACATGTAATCAGAAGGACTTACACAAGTATAGGAGGGCAGAGCCGCCGGGGTGTGGAGCCTTGTAGGGAAAGCAAACAGGACCATTCAAAAATGCCCAGGTCCACCATGCTAGAGAGTTTAGACATTAGTGGGCAAACAAGGCAGCCCTATGAACAGAAGATACGCGAGATGGGGCTGGGCAGTGTAGCGCCCAGGTCTAAGCCCCAGACCCACGTCAGTCTCATCAGGAAGGGAACAAAAAGAACCCAGGCGCATCAAGCCAGGTGACGAGTGGCTCCATGTGGATTATTCAGCCCCCACCAGAAAGTTCTGGGATTGAGGGGCCTGGGGGACGCTTCTCTGGAAGTAAGGTCAGGTCCTAGCTAACTACTTCTAGCGTTTAAGATTTATAAAACAAGGAACAGCAAAATAGCTCACTTGGATAGTGTTCTGGTATGCCAAGTGCGTGACTCAAGTCTGCCTACCTCCCACTGCAGTAAAGGAAAGTTTGGTGTTGTGGTGTCTTGTTTCTCTCTCTCTCTCACTCTCTCTCCTCTCTCTCTCTCTCACACACACACACACACGTGTGTGTGTGTGTGTGTGTGTGTGTGTGTGTGTGTGTGTATGTGTGTGTGTGTGTAAATTTCACAAATGATTATAGTTAAGTGAAATGTGGTAAGAAGCTATACACACAAAATCTTGTTATTTCTGTAAATAGTTCACAAATCACAAAACATTATATGAATAAAGGAAAAACAAAAATGAAATTGAGGAAGTTATTTTGTCTCACAGTTGGGATATCACTGAGACCCTTGATTACTCTGATGAGGTTTGAGTTAGTCAAAAGAAAACAGTAAAATTAAACAGAAGAATCATGAGTCACAACTCCAGATACCACTCACTTGAGTGCTTTTCAAAAGTGCAGTACAGATGTTAGTCTAGAATCACTTTTGCTCTGTACAAATGTTCTTACAGCGAATACTAATAGCTGGAGAGGTATTTATCCTAGTCAATAGCAATCAAGTATTTTGCCAACCCATGTTCTTGTAATTTATGAATCTCTTTAGCATACCTCAAAAATAACTCCCTGAAACCTGGAAGTTTTTTAAATTTTTATTTATAAAATGGAAGTACGACAAGACTATAGGAGGGGCACAATTCCATATAATTCCCACCACCAGAACTCCGTGCCCAATTTCCTCCCTTGAAAGCTTTCCTATTCTTTGTCCCTCTGAGAGTATAGACCCAGGGTCATTATGAGGTGCAGAAAGTGGGAGGTCTAACCTAGAAGTTTTATATAAATTTCCGCCCATTTTGTGGGCAAAAAGTAAATGGAAGTGGTGCAGGAGGCAGCACAGTGGATAAAGCACTGGACTCTGAAACATGAGGTCCCAAGTTCAATCCCTGGCAGCACATGTATCATAATGATGTTTGGTTCACATCCTCTCTCTCTCTCTCATTCTAACTTTCAAATAAATAAATGAGATCTTAAAGAAGGAGGTAGTGGGAATGGTGTTTATGTACACTCCTATCAATCTATAGTTTATAAATCACTATGTAATTAATATGAGAGGGGAAAAATTGATTGAATGCCTCAAACTTTTTAAAACACAGACTGAGTCTTTTTAATACATAGGCTGAGTCTTTGATATGTTGACTCTCTTAAAAGCTTAGTCCAGGAGAACAAAAGCAACTGGTTGCATAGCTATATGCAAATAATGTCAAAGGACATAAAATATGGTGAGGGTGTGTATGACACAGCAAATCCTAACAAAGGGATTATTTAAAGTTAACCCAATTGCCAAACAATGTGATTATTGCAATAACTATCTATTGTCTTCTTAAACCCTAAGACAACAGGAATCTCTCACTTCGTCTATAGAGCCTATATTTTCCCCAGTCCTGGAATATCTAGGGTGGGGCTCAATTCCCTGCATGCTTCTCTCAATTCAGGCCAAATGGTACTGCATCTGCTGATGCCAACCTAATCAATGCAATGAGTAACACCTCAGCATGCTTCACTTCAGACTGTGTCCAGAGATGTCAGGCATGAAATGTCAACCCTTCAGCCTCATTACTTGGGTGAGACCTTTCCTTTCACAGTATTCTCTAATTCCATTCCAGGAGGTTCAGCTCCTAACAAAGTCCCAAAACCTAGATATAGACCAGATTCCATAAGATAGAGCATATGTTCATAAGTATCCATAAATTAGGGCAAAATATATACCTGAAAGCAAAAATACACAATAGTCTTCAGTGAGTCAGTATCAAGTTCATAATGAAATAGTGTACACTTAGATACCCTCCTCACCTGCTTCCTAGTACAGTTCTCTCACTCACTCCAAAGCTATCCTTATCAAAGCAAGGACTGCAAAAGCTGAATAAGGGCAAGAGACTGGCACACTTTAGGCCACCCCATCATCTGGGGCCCTAAATGGGGAGTCCTGAGATTCCCAAACAGACTTGATGGGCCTAGACCTCAAATAAATCCTTCTCTCCATTATTTTCGGTCATTTCTATCAGGAACAACACAATAGACCCCTTTGTGGGCCCCCACAGGACCTTGCCCTCAACTTAGATCAACAATGGTAGAGAATGTTCCATGCTCCACAGGGAGACTGGACAACATACTCTGTGCTACACCTGAGGAAGATGGGTCCTGATATTGGGGCAGCCTGGAACGTTCCTACTCATGACCACAGAATGTGAGCTCAGATCTACAGGGATGCAGAGGTCACATAGGCTCCTAAGCTGAATATGGGCCCCAGATCACATCAAATCGATGGGGTTTACAGTCAATAGTATTTATACACCTTTCCCATATTTGGGAGCTACTCTCTTCCCTGATCCAGCTTTCAGGTCCTTTTCCAGCCATGACATCATCTCCCCAGACAATAACTAGGATTCACCTGCATATCAGATTTCAGGCTCAGGCAAAAAAAAAACAAACAAAAAAAAAAAAAAAAAAAAAAACACTAGTATAGCTACAGGCCCTTTGAAATATAACTAAAATATGCCTACTAGCTATCTACAAAATGGAGGAACCCCCCCCCCCAACACTTCATCTGCACTATTCCAGCCTTTAGGTCCATGATTGGTCAACAATTTGTTTGGCTTTGTATGTTAACTCTCTTTTCAGCCACCAGGTTCCAGGTGCTACCATGATGCCAACCAGACTTCCCTGGACAGACGACCCCACCAATATGTCCTGGAGCCCCACTTCCCCAAAGCCCTTCCCCACTAGGGAAAGAGAGAGACAGGCTGGGAGTACAGATCGACCTGCCAATGCCCATGTTCAGCAGGGAAGCAATGACAGAAGCCAGACCTTCCACCTTCTGCATCCCACAAGGATCTTGGGTCCATACTCCCAGGGGGTTAAAAAATAGGAAAGCTATCGGTGGAGGGGTTGGTATGTGGATGTCTGGTGGTGAGAATTGTGCAGGGCTGTCCCCCTCTTATCCTATGGTTTTGTCAATGTTTCCTTTTTATAAATAAAAAAAAATTTTTTTTAAGACCTTAAAGAAGTAAATGGAGTGTGGGACATATCACTATAGATAAATATAAAGGGAAGCCATTTAATTTTATAAATTCTGCGTCCATTTTTTTCTGAAATAATAAGCATATAAAACACAATGCCTAGTAAGACACCATCGTTTTAAAAGGTCTTTTTCTCAAAATTGGGCAGTCAACCCAAATTCCAAAGATGTGAAACACAGAGACATCAAGATACTTTAAAATCAAGCTAGAAAAAAAAAAAAAAAACCCAGGGTTGTTTTTACAGAGTGAACACATTTAATGTAAAATTGCAGTAGTATTTTCTGAAAAGCACACCAGAGCCTCACCTCCTGGCAATCTGTAAAAGGATAGACTACATTCAAACAAGTCTCTATAAAGAGTTCAGTCTGTGTCAGGCAGATCTCACACAAATCTAAAATTTCCCTCTGGAGACCAAATCAAAATCTCCCTGACAAAGTGCAGATGGCACAGCACGCGTGTTCATCACCACTGCCAGGAGCGTAGAATGCACAGTCACGCTTTGCCTGCGATCATCTCCACAAACTGGGCAGAGCCTTGAGGTACACACGCGTCCGTGTTTCTCTGCCACCAGAGGCTTGGTTTCAGACAGAAAAAACACCAGCTTGACAGCTGAAGAGCAGATTGCCAGTGTGCTTCAGAAAGGTTTCCTTGGCTCAAGCTTGCTCTGCAACTTTCCAGATGTGCGTGGTGACCCAGTTTTCCTTGCACAAGCACTTGGCTTTATCACTAAGTCAGCCATCACGTTATCCTGACTGTACACCCTTACCTCATCTCCTTGATATGTCCACATTCATGAGTCCACAGACTTTCTTTTTTATTAGTGACTTAATAGTGATTAGCAAGACTGTAAGATTACAGGGGTACAATTCCACACAGTTCCCACCACCAGAGTTCCATGCCCCATCCCCTCCATTGGAAGCTTCCTTATTGCTTTTCAGCCACCAAATTGCAGATGCTACTATGATGCCATCCTGTCCTCCTAAGGCAAACAACCTCACCCATGTGCCCTGGAGCCTCCCCTCCCCAGAGCCCTGCCCCACTAGGGAAAGACAGAGACAGGCTGGGGTGTGGATCCACCTGCCAACACCCATGTTCAGCAGAGAAGCAATTACAAAAGCCAGACCTCCCACCGTCTGCTCCCCATAAAGAATTCTGGTCCGGGGGCCAGGCAGTGGCACAGCGGGTTAAGTGTACATGGTACAAAGTGCAAGGACCAGCACAAGGATCCCGGTTTGAGCCCCGGCCTCCCCACCTGCAGGGGGGTCACTTCACAAGCTGTGAAGCAGGTCTGCAAGTGTCTGTCTTTCTCTCCCCATCTGTCTTCTCCTCTCTCAATTTTTCTCTGTCCTATTCAATAACAACAACAGCAATAACAATAATAAAAATAACAAGAGCGAGAAAAGGGGAAAAATAGCCTCCAGGAGCAGCGGATTCATAGTGCAGGCACCGAGCTCCAGTGATAGCCCTGGAGGCAAAAAATATATAAAAAATAATTGTGCTCCATAGTCCCAGAGGGATAAAGAACAGGGAACAGACTTCCTTTATCCTTCACTGGAAGAAATGTTTCCCAGAGACCTGGTTGTTTAGAAATAGACTGCTGGTTCTCTAGAATTGCTCAAGATCCAGGACACCAAACTTGTGACACTTTTGGAGACTTTTTTCCACAAACCCCCACTATGTTTAATTTCTGCTTCACCAAATTATGCTCAGCGGGATCTCCAACGTGGAGTAAGGTCTCTCCACAGTAACTTCGTCAGAGAAGATGGGAAGCAGAGAAGAGCTAGAGGCTGGCGTGAAAGAAGTGTGTGTCACCACTGGAGACAGGGCTCTCGGTTAGCATTTAGCAAGAGCCTCCGTCATGAGAAAATTGAAAAAAAAAAATCTACTTACCAAGCAGGAAAGTGACAAGCTAGCCAAGTAATGTTTCTCTACTCTTGCTTATTCTTCAGAGTCTTCAGAATGCTTAACTGAGGCATTTAGTGAACCAGGAGAGGTTGTCTTACCACATCATTGTACTTCCACTGACATTTCTCTGACATTTTCAGTGTATGACATTGACTGACACTCAGCAGATGTCTGTCAACAAAATCCAGTGAGACAATAATCTTTTATTTCGAGAATAATGAGTCTGGGAAAGAACGGGGCTCTATCTAGCCTGCAGCCACTGAGGGAGGATTCATTCCAAAGGGCCCATGACTATATTAGTGGATTTCTTTGTTGTTTGTCTCTGAGCCTGAAATCTGATATGCAGGTGGACCCAAGTTATTGTCTGGGGAGACGATGTCATGGTTGGAAAAAGGAACAGAACTCTGGATCAGGGAAGAGAGTAGCTCCCCAATATGGGAAAGGTGTAAAAATATTGTTGACTGTCAACCCCACTGATTTGATCTGATCCGGGGCCCATATTCAGCTTAGGAGCCTGTGTGACCTCTGCCTCCCTGTAGATCTAAGCTCACATCTGTGGTCCTGAGTAGGAACATTCCAAGCTGCCCCAATATCAGGACCCATCTTCCTCAGGTGTAGTCCTATGAACTATGTACAAAACGAGCCCCCGAAAATCTTCATCTGCAGTACTCCAGCCCTTAGGTCCATGATTAGTCAATTTGTTTGACTTTATATGTGAACTCTTCTTTCAGTCACCAGGTTCCAGATGCTATCGTGATGCCAACCGGACTTCCCTGGACAGACGATCCCACCAATGTGTCCTGGAGTCCTGCTTCCCCAGAGCCCTGCCCCACTAGGGAAAGAAAGAGACAGGCTGGGAGTATGGATGCACCTGTCAACACCCATGTTCAGCGGGGAAGCAATGACAGAAGCCAGACCTTCCACCGTCTGCATCCCACAATGACCCTGGGTCCATGCTCCCAGAGGGATAGAGAACAGGAAAGCTGTCAGGGGAGGGGATGGGATATGGAGTTCTGGTGGTGGGAAATGTGTGGAGTTGTACCCCTCTTATCCTATGGTTTTTGTCAGTGTTTCCTTTTGAAAATAAAAATTATACAAAAAATTTAAAAAAGAAAAAAAGAAAAGATTCATATGCACACTTCTCTCACACCTCTCTCTCTTGCTGAAAATAGCTTGACCTCATTCCCATGTTCTGAAGAGGACAATTCAATACTCTCTTAAGATTCCCTCATCACTGGATCTCAAACACCAGAAGGATATTTTAAATTCTCAATGCTTTAATTCAAGTATCATAACAAAATGACTCCATCTATCAAATATATGTGCTCGCTCCCTCAACACAAGTCAGCTCACAATGCCTGGCACATAGCAGTCAACAAATAGTTAGAGTGCCAACCACAGAGAAAAAGAAATGGAGTGTGAGAGGGATGGCAGAACAGGTGAAAGGGGAGAGAACAAAGTAAAATGGTGGGAAAAGAGCAGCACAGTCAGGAGGACTGAACACAGAGAATGTTCTCACAGAGTCAGAGCTAGAGGAGTACTCAGGAGGAATGTATGGAAATGTCCTTATCAAGACAGTCAAAAGCATTAGAAAGTTACAGAGAAAAGGCTGAAACATAAGGATAAAGCTACTATCATTTATAAAAAAAAAAAAAAAACAGAAGCCAGGTAAAAAAAAGCAGGGGGAGATTTGAGGCAGACATAGGAGAGCAGACAGAATTCAGACAAGTGTGAGACATCATGGGGTGGGAGGGATCAAAGCAGCCTGAGGCATCTCTAAGACAAGTCCCTGGGGGTCGGGCGGTGGCGCAGCGAGTTAAGCACACATGGCGCAAAGCACAAGGACCTGTGTAAAGATCCCGGTTCGAGCCCCCGGCTCCCCACCTGCAGGGGAGTCGCTTCACAGGCGGTGAAGCAGGTCTGCAGGTGTCTGTCTTTCTCTCCCCCTCTCTGTCTTCCCCTCGTCTCTCGATTTCTCTCTGTCCTATCCAACAACAACGACATCAATAACAACAACAAAAATAACTACAACAACAATAAAACAGCAAGGGCAACAAAAGGGAAAAAGATAAATAAATATTAAAAAAAAAAAAAAAGACAAGTCCCTTCAGCACCCAGGAATATAATGGTATAGCAGGAAATAATGACTGTGTAGATACATTATTTATGAGTGGGTGAATGAATGAGTAGATGAATGAACAAGTAAATAGATTGGCTCAGGCCTAAAGATCAAAGATGAAAAAAGACTGTGAACTTGGTTTGTAAAATTCATCAACTGGGGAGAAAGAAGAACAGAAAGGGAAACTCAAAGCAGGATTTGACTGAATCTGGAGTAGGGCACCAAAGTGAAAACCCTGGGGGGAGGGGCAGGGTGGATGTTCGGTTTCACGGGGTGATGGGGAGTGTGGGGGAGGATGGGACATAGTACTTTGGTGGTGGGAATGGTGTTTATATACACTCCTATTAATTTGTAGTCATATAAATCACTAATTAACATGAGAGGAGAAAAATCGAGTGTATGTCTCAAACTTTTTAAAGCACAGACTGAGTCTTTTTAATACATAGGCTGAGTCTTTGATATGTTGGCTCTCCAAAAGCCTAGACCAGGGAGAACAGAAGCAACCGGTGGCACAGCTATATACAAATAATGCCAAATGACATAATTATGGTGATGTTGTATATGACACAGCAAATCCTAACAAAGGGATATTTCAAAGTTAACCCAATTGCCAAACAATGTGATTACAGCAATAACTATCTATTGTCTTCTTAACCCTAAGACAGCAGGAACCTCCCATTTCCTCTTTAGAGCCTATATTTCCCCCAGTCCTGGAACCTCTAGGGTGGGGCTCACTTTCCTGCATGCTTCTCTCAATTCATACCAAATGATATTGCATCCACCAATCCCAACCTAATCAATGCAATGAGTACCACCTCAGCATGCTTCACTTCAGACTGTGTCCAGAGATGTCAGGCATGGAATGCCAACCCTTCAGCCTCATTACTCGGGTGAGACCTTTCCTTTCACAGTATTCTCTAATTCCATTCCAGGAGGTTCAGCTCCTAACAAAGTCCCAAAACCTAGATATAGACCAGGTTCCATAAGATAGAGCATATGTTCATAAGTATCCATAAATTAGGGCAAAATATATACCTGAAAGCAAAAATACACAATAGTCTTCAGTGAGTCAGTATCAAGTTCATAATGAAATAGTGTCCACTTAGATACCCACCTCACCTACTTCCTAGTACAGTTCTCTCACTCACTCCAAAGCTATCCTTATCAAAGCAAGGACTGCAAAAGCTGAATAAGGGCAAGAGACTGGCATACTTTAGGCCACCCCATCATCTGGGGCCCTAAATGGGGAGTCCTGAGATTCCCAAACAGACTTGATGGGCCTAGACCTCAAATAAATCCTTCTCTCCATTATTATCGGTCATTTCTATCAGGAACAACACAATAGACCCCTTTGTGGGCCCCCACAGGACCTTGCCCTCAACTTAGATCAACAATGGTAGAGAATGTTCCATGCTCCACAGGGAGACTGGACAACATACTCTGTGCTACACCTGAGGAAGATGGGTCCTGATATTGGGGCAGCCTGGAATGTTCCTACTCATGACCACAGAATGTGAGCTCAGATCTACAGGGATGCAGAGGTCACATAGGCTCCTAAGCTGAATATGGCCCCCAGATCACATCAAATCGATGGGGTTTATAGTCAATAATATTTATACCCCTTCCTCATATTAGGGAGCTACTCTCTTCCCTGATCCAGTTTTCTGGTTCTTTTCTAGCCGTGACATCATCTCCCCAGGCAATAACTAGGATTCACCTGCATATCAGATTTCAGGCTCAGGGGGAAAAAAAAACTAGTATAGCCACAGGCCCTTTGGAATATAACTAAAATATGCCTACCAGCTATCTACAGAATGAAGGGGCCCCCAACTCTTCATCTGCACTATTTCAACCTTTATGTTCATGATTGGTCAACAATTTATTTGGCTTTGTATGTTAACTCTCTTTTCAACCACCAGGTTCCAGATGCCAGCATGATGCTGACCAGACTTCCCTGGACAGACAACCCCACCAATGTGTCCTGGAGCTCTGCTTCCCCAGAGCCCCACCCCACTAGGGAAAGAGAGAGACAGGCTGGGAGTATGGATCCACCTGTCAACACCCATGTTCAGCGGGGAATCAATTACAGAAGCCAGACCTTCCACCTTCTGCATCCCACAATGACCCTGGGTCCATGCTCCCAGATGGACAGAGAATAGGAAAGCTATCAGGGGAGGGGATGAGATACAGAGTTCTGGTGGTGGGAGTTGTGTGGAGTTGTGCTCTCTTATCCTATGGTTTTGTCAACGTCTCCTTTTTTTTTTGCCTCCAGGGTTATTACTGGGGCTCAGTGCCTCTACCACAAATCCACTGCTCCTGGAGGCCATTTTCCCCCTTTTTGTTGCCCTTATTGTTGTGGCCTTGTTGTTGTTGGATAGGACAGAAAGAAATGGAGAGAGGAGGGGAAGACAGAGAGGGGGAGAGAAAGACAGACACCTGTAGACCTGCTTCACCACCTGTGAAGCGACTCCCCTGCAGGTGGGGAGCCGGGGGCTCGAACAAGCATCCTCATGCCAGTCCTTGCGCGTTGCGCCACATGCGCTTAACCCGCTGTGCTACCGCCCAACCCCCCAATGTTTCCTTTCTATAAATTAAAAAAAAAAAAATTTTAATTCATCAACTGGGGCCAGGCAGTGTCACACCTGGTTGAGCGCACACATTATAGTGCACGGGACCTGGGTTCTAGCCCCTGGTCCCCACCTACAGGGGAAAGTTCACAAGTGGTGAAGCAGTGCTGCAGGTGTCTCTCTGTCTCTCTCCCTCTCTAGCTCCCCCTCCCCACTCAGTTTATATCTTTCGCTATCCAGTAATCAATCAATAAAAATATTTTTTTTAAAAATAACTAAAATTCATCTACTGATGTCAGTTACAATTTATACTTTCATTGCTGTAAAGGAGCTTGTGGAAACTCTTCCATTAAATTAGACCTATTTGAATTTTAAAAAGTGATATGATTTTAAGTATTTCATAGTATTTAAATGTCATTTTATTTTAGTGCTAGGAAAATGGGAAATCACTACTAAGTGAAATTTTATATTGCTATTTGCAACCAAAAATCCAGTATATCTATTTTTCTTGTTTTTATTTATGATATTTCTTAATATTTAAAGGGGGGAGAGAGAGAGAGAGAAAGAAAGACTGATTTTATTCCTGCTCTTGTTTACAACTAATCTACCAGGAAAGTACTCTCTTGCCGGCTTTTATGGTTAAGTTATTGCTAGAAAAGAACTAAGAAATAGGACATATTACAGCACAACTGGTCCAGTCAGAAATGTGAACTCCAGAATAAGACGGGTAAAACAAAATCACTATAAAAGCCACCCGGATTAGTGAAAGCTTTCATATATGGTTTGCAGTGGTGGAAATCTCTTCTGACCCATGAGGTTTGCTAAAATTTTTATTTGTTGAAGAACAGCCTCTGCCATAATCCTCAGGTCTCACTGGCTTTCCATTCTGTTTCTGTCATGCTTCCTATTTAATAAGATGATTTTCTTTCTACTTAAGCCCTAATGAGGAGGGCAGGAAATGGTTCACTTACTAAAGCACACACTTTACTATGTACAAGAACCTGACTGCCAGTCCTCTCCCACTACAGGGAGCCCTTGCAATAAAAAGCACTTCCAGGAGGTGGGAGGTAGCAGTGGTTCAAGTGCACGTGGTGTGAAGCGCAGGGACCGGCGTAAGGATCCCGGTTCGAGCCTCCGGCTCCCCACCTGCAGGGGAGTCGCTTCACAGGCGGCGAAGCAGGTCTGCAGGTGTCTGTCTTTCTCTCCCCGTCTCTGTCTTCCCCTCCTCTCTCCATTTCTCTCTGTCCTATCCAACAACGACATCAATAACAACAACAACAACAATGAAAAAAAATGGCCACCCGGAGCAGTGGATTTGCAGTGCAAGCACTGAGCCCCAGTGATAACACTGGAGGCAAAAAAAAAAAAAAAGAAAGAAAGAAGTGGGGGGAGAGAAGGAGGAAGTGAAGAAGAAGAAGAAGCACTTCAAGAGTGGTGTCCCCCAGTTCTATTCTCTGAAGGGAGGCTGGACAACATACTTTACCACCCAAGGCAGATGGCTCCTCAAATGAGTGCAGGCTGTGACCACAGAGTGTGAGCTCAGACCTACAGGGATGCAGAGGTAACACAGGCTCCTGTGCTGAATATGGGCCCAGGTCAAATTGATGGGGTTTACAGTCAACAAGATTTATACATTGTTCCCGTATTTGGGAGCTACTTTCTTCCCTGATCCAACTTTCTAGTCCTTTTCTCCAACTATGACACCATCTCCCCAGACAGTACCTTGTGTCCACCTTCATATTAGATGTCAGACTCAGGCAAATCTAATATAGTCACGGGCCCCTTGGAATATACCTAAAATAGACCTACTAGCTTTTTCCAAAATGGAGACCCCAAATCTTCATCTGCGATATTCTTTTTTTTTTCTTCTTTTTTTTTATATTTATTTTATTTATTTATTCCCTTTTGTTGCCCTTGTTGTTTTATTGTTGTAGTTATTATTGTTGTTGTCGTTGTTGGATAGGACAGAGAAAAATGGAGAGAGGAAGGGGAAGAGAGGGGGAGAGAAAGATAGACACCTGCAGACCTGCTTCACCGCCTGTGAAGCGACTCCCCTGCAGGTGGGGATCCGGGGGTTCGAACCGGGATCCTTATGCCGGTCCTTGTGCTTTGCGCCACCTGCGCTTAGCCTGCTGCACTACACCCCGACTCCCCATCTGCGACAGTCTTGACTTTAGGTTCATGATTAGTCAACAATTTGTTCTGCTTTATGTCTTAACTCTTTTTCAGCCACCAGGGCTTGAACGGGATCCTTACACAGGTCCTTGCACTTTGTACCATATGTGCTTAACCCACTATGCTACCCCCCGACCCTTTTATTTATTTATCCTTTTAAAAATATTTTATTGATTTATTATTGGGTAGAGACAGAGAGAAATTGAGAAGGGAGGAGGGAGACAGAGAGACAACTGCAGCCCTGCTTCACCACTCGTGAAGCCTTCCCCCCTGCAGGTAGGGACTAGGGGCTTGAACCTAGGTCCTTGTGCACTGTAATGTGTACACTTAACCAGGTGTGCCACTTTCTGGCCTCCACTAACATGACTTTATAAGGAAGTTGTGAGAATTAAAGAAATTAAGAAGTCTGTGTAGAACTTAGTAAAAAGAGGCTAGGATTTATTTAGGGAATATTATTTACCAATAATGGAAAAGAGGAGAAAGAGAGAAATTTTTCTAGCACATCCCTCTTCTTTCCCTGTCCCCTTATTTCATGACCTTACTCATGATAAAAGTATTTTCCCCTCCCTCAACAGCCATCATAAGGAGTAAAGATCAGACACGAGTCAAAGTAGATTTCACCTAGGTGTAGCTGTTGCAAGAACAGAATCTGATCTCTGAGTTCCATGAGCCCTCAGAAGCACAGGGCCCCGTCCACAATTGAGTCAGAGAGCTGACATGAAGCAATGGGCCAGGGCCGTGCCTTGAACACATAACAAGCACTCTCCTCCCCAAGGTAATTGCAACTCCACCTCCCTCCATGAATATAATCCCCCGGCTTTTTGCCATTTAGTGAACTGTAATGGCCTGAACAGATGGTGAACGGAACACTAGAAAAGTGATGTCTTCAACACCAGCCCAACAAGAGAATCCATGATGGTGGGGGGAGGGATTAAAATGGAAGTTAAAGCAGGAACCGGTCCCAGAATCAGTTGATAGACAAGGCAAACATCCAAGAATGGGATGAATCTTCCTTGACCCCCAGGGTCAACACAGAAAGCAAAAACAGGGCAGTGAGCTAAGATTCATCTCCACAAGTAGCACTTCCAGAAAACATCTTCTCAGCTTTAAACTGCTGACTTATTTAATTTTTATGCCAGACACCAAAAAAAAAAAAAAAAAAAAAAAAAAACTAGTCTCCCTCAGGTTGGGGAGGGGAGGGGAGGGGAGGGGAGGGAGGGAGAGGACAGCTCAGACCCAGTACACGCTGGGATGGGTAGGGTGGTAGAGAGTGCAGACACCTATCATGGGAAGACAGAAATTATACTCAGGCTTTACCAAGCGTCCTGGAAGTCAGTGCTTCCCAGTATGTTACTTGGGGAGGTCAGGCAAGGAGCTGTCTGAAGCCTAAGTCCAGGTTGGGGTGAGAGGAGAGGCAGTAGGAGCCAATGGGATATGAAGGTGGTCACTAAGAGAACCCAGGTATTCAAGGCTTGAAGATCACTCAGACAGTTGCCTCTGGCCGCCTAGAGTACAAACCGATCCCCACGAGGGGCTACACTTCTGAGAAATGACAGCTGAGCAGCAGAACCTGGCAGAAGTTGGGAAAGTCAGGCAGAGCAGGCAAACCAGTTCTATATATATATATATATATATATATATATAGTAGTAGTAGTGATTTAATAATGATGAACAAGATTGTAAGTACAAGGGTACAATTCCACACAGTTTCCACCACCAGAGCTCCCTCTCCCATCCCCTCCATTGGAAGCTTCCCTGTTCTTTATCCCTCTGGGAGGATGGACCCAAATTCTTTACAGGGAGCAGAAGGTGGGAGTTCTGGCTTCTGTAATTGCTTCTCTGCTGGACATGGGCGTTGGCAGGTGGATCCACACCCCCAGCCTGTTTCTATCTTTCTCTAGTGGGGCAGTTTTAATAGTCAGCAATGAGGCACAGAAGTGGGTTAGTTCCCTGTGTGGGATTTCACTGCAGGGGAGAAAGGATGGTGAAGGCCAACTCTTGGCTGGCTCAGACTGGCATGCCAATAATGAATCCCTACCAGTCGTGTTGTGGATGTGGTTCCTATCCACATTCACAGCCAAAGGTGACTCCATCAGGCAAAGAGTCATGTAGCTCCCCTGCTCTGCTCACCAGGGAACACATTCTTTTTGATCATATGGACAAGGACCAGCACACCAGCCTCTCTGAAGTCTTTTCAGGTCAGCGTGATTTTTAACACCCTCAGCTTCCTTGTCATATCTTGCCAGGGAATTTTCTCTGCTAATGAGACCCCTCCTTCTGACAGCTGGCTACACAAGCTGCTCTCAGAAAACAAAATCCGCATGTTGAGGTCACTAATATCCCCCACGGAGAGAAACCCCAACATCATACAGAAGCTGGGTCAGAATGAACTCCGCACCAGGCGGCACAAAGTCTGCCTCCAGCTAAGTCTCAGCTCAGATGCCTTTACTCTTTGCCAAGTTCACCACCTGCACTGTATGTCACGTTTACCCACAGACAAGGCTGGCACCCAAATCAAGTCGCTCCACCCTCTGGCCTGCCTTCTCCTCTTAGCTCAGGTAGCCACAGAGGGGAAGCTCACTAGACATCTCAGGACCATCTAGACTAAACACAAGTCCTCCAAGAACAGCATCCTGGAAACAGAAGAGAATCCCCGCTGAACCGCTCACGAGCTGGTCCTATCTCAGCAATGGTCACCACTACCCTCACACCAGATCCGCCAAAATCCGTGACACGGACAGCACCAAAGGTCTCTCTGAACAAGAACAGGGACTCTTAGGGTTGGTGGGAATGCAGAGAGGAGCAGGTACTTTGTAAGGCAGTCTGGATACGTGCTTTGAAAAAAAAGAAAAAGGAAATGGGGGTGGGTAGTAGCACATTGGGTTAAACGGACAGAGTGCAAAGCGCAAGGACCCGCGCAAGGATCCCGGTTCGAGCCCCCGGCTCCCCACTGGGGGGGGGGGGCGGTCACTTTACGAGCAGTGAAGCATGTCTGCAGGTGTCTGTCTTTCTCTCCCTGTCTCCCCCACCCCCTCTCAAGATCTCTCTGTCCTATTGGTCAACATCAGTAGCAGCAACAACAATAACAGCAACAACAACAATGCGAAAAAAAATGGCCTCCAGGAGCAGTGGATTTGTAGTGCAGGCACAGAGCCCCAGCGATAATCCTGGAGGGGCACACACAACACACGCACACACGCACGCACACGCACACACACACACACACACACACACACACAGGAAATGGGGTTGAACCCCCAGTCCCATCATCAACCAAAGCTGAGCATTGCTCTCGTACAAAAACCAAACTGAAAGCAAAGCAAAACAGGACAAACAAAAGCCCACTAAGTGGACTCTCATCATATAGCCAAGAAACAGTATTTCCCCCCAGGGAACTGAAAACCGACATGCACACAAGATCCTGAAGACAGGAGTTTGCAGCAGCTTTGCTCTTAACTGTCAGATGTGAAGATGATGTCCTACAGGACTGACTGGGCAAATAGTACAGGTGATGGAAGAGGATAATGACACCAACATACTGGGTTGTCAGAAAAATCATGGCATACTTTTTCTATGCAAAAAAAAGCATAAATTCCACAGTTAGACAGACATACAATATACCACTTTGGTGAGTAGTCTGAGTGTGTGTGTATCTGTGTGTGTGTGTGTGTGTGTGTGTGTGTGTGAGTGTGTGTATGTGGGGGGGGGGTGTATGTATTCCAGACCGTACATTTCATTCAGCTTTTTCTATAAACTTAAAATTGTTCTTAAAAAAATAAAATTAACGGTCTGGGAAGTGGAGTAGTAGATAAAGCATTGGACTCTCAAGCGTAAGGTCCTGAGTTCAATCTCCAGCAGTGTATGATGTGATGTCTGGTTCTTTATCCTATCTTTCTCATGAATACATATATAAAATCTATTAAAAAATTAAAATAAAATAAAATAAAACTAAGGGGCCGGGTGGTGGCGCACCTGGTTAAGCACACATGTCACAGTGCACAAGGACCCAGTTCTGAGCCCTCAGTCCCCATCTGCAGAGGGGAAGCTTTGCGAGTGGTGAAGCAGGGCTGCAGGTGTCTCTCTGTCTCTCTCCCTCTCTATCTCTCCCCCCCAATTTCTGGCTGTCTCTGTGCAATAAATAAAGATAATAAAAATTTTAATTAAAACAGTTAAAATCATCGATTTGAAAAGAGATAACTCACCAAGTAGATAGCACAGGCCTTCCCAAAATTGGAACGTGAGGTGCAGACTTAATCACTTTCCGGGACTAAGTGTGTAGTTCATAAAGGGGTCCTGCAGGGGGTGGGGGTGGCTTACCCAGTGGGCAGCTCTTGGACCCCTGGGTTGGAGCCCCTGGTCACCACCTGGAAGCGCCTGCAGGGGGCAGGCTCCCAGGGTCGGTGCAGTTCTCCGGTGTCTCACCTTCTTCCTCTGTCTCTGTACCTTCTCTGTCTCTCGCATAGCATGTGTGGGTGGGAGGAACAGGAGAGTCTGCCAGAGGGGGAGGAATCTGCGGGTGGGGAACCCCCCACAATAAACTCAGCGACAAGATGAAAAGAGGGTGCTGTGTCTGTAACCCTGGCTGTGGGTCTGCCTTCTCCCCGGTTGACACGTAGAACAGCGAAGTCCAAGGGAGAGATAAAAAAGAGATATGATTTTCAGGCCTGGGTAGAGAGCATAAGATACATGCAAAGAGACTCTCATGCCTGAGCATCCAAAGTCCCAGGTTCAATCCCCTGCACCACCATAAGTCAGAGCTGAGCAGTGCTCTGATTAAAAAAAAAAAGAATATTGAATTTTCTAGGAGTTACACTTCAAGGAAAAGAGGCAAAAATAATACTAATGTGAAATGTCATTTAACTCGATGCATCTAAGTATTAATCACATTACTAGAATTCAAAAGCCAGATCTGGCTAGTGGCTGCTTCACTGAACGCAGGCCTACACTTCAGTGTAAAGCTACAAAACTCAAAGCTTCATCTCCCAAATATTTATTTTCATCACGCAAACTTGCTTATGAAATATCTCCTTGCTTTCATTACTCTTGCTACCAGAAGTTTATTAGATTAAGAAGCAATAGCAGTCAATCTACACAAAACATAAAAAAGGTTTATGTCCATGTTAATACAAACACCAGCTCAACTTCAGTGTAATTTTCTTATTTCTAGTTTATTCTTCTCCCTGAATTTGGTGAGAGGAGGACGAGGGAAAAAGACAAACAACTTCTCCTACCCCATTTATTACCTGATTCAAAGTGATACGGCACACAGTTGTGCTGTAACCATGATCATCTCCAGATTTTAGAGAGGCAGAGTAAGTCAAGAAATCAACTTATGGGGTCTGGGCAGTACTGCACCTACATAAGTGCAACACCACCATGCACAAGGATCCGGGTTCCAGCCCTGCTCCCACCTGCCCGGGGAATGTTTCACAAGCAGTGAAGCAGGTCCGAAGGTATATTTCTCTCTCCTCTCTATATCAGCTCTCTCTCTCTCTCTCTCTGTCTCTGTCTCTCTCTCTCTGTCTCTCTCTCTTTCTGTACTACAAAATAAAATAAAATAAAATAAAATAAAATAAAATAAAATAAAATAAAATAAAATAAAATAAGGAGGAAAGAAAAAATGGCCACTAAGAGTGGATGATTCGTAGTGCCAACACGGAGCCCCAGCGATAAACCTGGAGAGAGACGGGGAGGGGGGGCGTGGGGGAAACAGAGAGAGAGAGATTTGGGCCAACACTATTTTGGATGTGTCCCGAAAGTGTAGAACACAACGAAGAAAGAAAAGATGGAGTGGAAGAGAAAGGACAGGTGCAGATTGTCAAAGCTCTTCAAAGATATAAACTCCAGAAACCAAGATTTAAAAGCAGAATTTCACATTTAGTAAATGTCACCCCAATAGGTAAAGAGACCTGAGTTTTCAAAATCATAAAAATGGTAGAGAGGGGATTTTTTCAAGGCAATGAGCATTGATTACATGCACCAATACATCTGAAAGAGGGAGGAGGCACAGTTAGCCACTGCATTTGTGCTTTCGAAAAGTCACTGTTCCTTGATAAACACAATAATAGGCCTTCTTAAGTCAGTGCAGAACAATTCCTCCCAGTAAAGGACTGGAAAAAAACTAAGTGCCCAGTCAGCCTAATTATGATCTACTATATTATCATTTTGAAAAGGTGTTCTTTTTTTGTCTTGACAGAATAATCCCCAAGATATGATTGATTAAAAAATGTATCAGAAAATTATAAAAACAATACATACACAAGACGGATGACTGCTCTCTTTTATTTATAAAAATAGAAATATTGACAATACTATAGGGTAACAGGAAGCTGAGATACAGCTGGCTAAGCAGGCTGGGGGGGAAGAATACCTCAGTTCCCTTAGTTATTTTTTAATTTTTGAGAGGATATGTTCATATTTCATTTACATAGAAAAAATTTCAAACAACAACACACACATTCAAAACTGAATGTACTGAAACCTACAACTTTATGTGTATGGTGACTTAAGAACAAAACCACTGGCACCACACCTGTGCATATCTTTGAATGTGTGTCTGTACCCCAGAAAGACAAGCGCAACTCTGAACTGTCTATATTAAAAGAGTCAAATCTCGGGCTAGGAAAGACAGCATACTGGTTCTGCAAAAGACTCATCTTGAGGCTCTAAAGTCCCAGGTTCAATCCCTAGCACCATCATTAGCCAGAGTTGAGCAGTGCTATGGGTAAAATTAACAACAAGGCTAGAGAGACAGCATCATGGTTCTGCAAAAGACTCTCCTGCCTGAGGCTCTGAGTTCCCAGGTTCAATCCCCAGTACCACCAGCAGCCAGAGGTGAACAGGGCTCTGGTCTCTCTCCTCCTTTAACTTTCTCTATCACTTTCATTAGAATAACATATTTTTAAAACATTCAAATCACTCAGTAGTTTATCAAATAAAAATGAATATGTCAGTATTCTTCTATGTATCTGTGTGTGAACTAGGGTTTTACTGATAATAAAGAATAAAAGAGAACTCCTAAGGATATATCCAACAGACTTAATCACTCCCATTCAAAAAGATCTGTGCACACCTATGTTCATAGCAGCACAATTCGTAATAGCTAAAACCTAGACGCAAACCAGGTACCCAACAACAGATGAGTGGCTGAGAAAGCTGTGGTATATTTACACAATGGAATACTACGCAGCTATTAAGAACAATGAACCCACCTTCTCTGACCCATCTTGGAGGGAGCTAGAAGGAGTTATGTTAAGTGAGTTAAGTCAGAAAGACAAACATGAGTATGTTATGATCCCACTCATCAACAGAGGCTGAGAAAGAAAAACAGAAAGGGAATCTCAAAGCAGATTCTGACTGAGTTTGGAGTAGGGCAGCAAAGTAAAAACCTCTGGGTGGAGAGAGAGGCTGGGTGCTCAGCCTCACTGCCCCCAGTGAGGGAGGGAGGACGGGGACACAGATTTTGGTGGTGGGAATGGTGTTAATATACACTCCTATTAACTTACAGTCTCACAAATTACTGTTCAATTTATAAGAGGGGGAAATGAATTGAATGTCTCAAACATTTTGTTGCACAGACCATAGCTCTGAGTATATGTTCCTTCAATCTAAGCACTTAAGACTTCAAATTAGTAATCGGTTTGAATTTTAACAGTGGGCTCAAATTGTTAAAACATTTCTAATGATGACTTGCTCTTTGAAATATTAAATCTCCTAAAAGCTTAGACCAGGGAGAACAAAAGCAACTGGTAATGTTCCTTTATAAGATACAGCTATATGTACATAGCATTAAAGGGCATAAGTTATGGTGAGGTCTTGTATGCTACAGCAAATCCTAACAATGGGGTTTTCAAAGCTAACCCAATAGCCAAATGATTCTGGTTGTAGCTATAACTATCTATTGCCTTCTTAAACCCTAAGACAGCAGGAACCTTCCCCTTTCTCTATAAAGCCCATATTTCTCCCAGTTGAAACCTCTAGGGTGGGGCTCACTTTCCTGCATGCTTCTCCCAATTCCTACCAACTGACACTGCACCTGCTGATCCCAACCTAAACCAGCACCACCTCGGCATGTTTCACTTCAGACTGCATCCAGAGACATCAGGCGTGGAATGTGAACCCACCAGATTCATCACTCTGGTGAGACCTTTCCTAGCTCATAGGACACTTTAAAATTATTTTGAATGGTACAACTTCTTAAAAACCCCAAGACCTAGATATAGGCCAGGGTGCATAAGATGGGGCATAAGTACATATATCCAGGAGTTGGGGAAACATACACCTTAAAGCAAAAGTGCACAGTAGTTTGCAGTGAGTCAATAAATGCAGCAAGCAAACAGAAAGACCTAAAAAGATACCATGAAGTACCTAATGAAACAGTTTTTACTTAGACCTAGATACTCTGCTCACCTACCGCCTATTACATGTCCCTCAGTCACTCCAAAGCTAACCCTATCAGACAAAGTAAGGGCTACAAAAGCTGAATAAGGGCAAGAGACTGGCAGACTTTAGTGATGACTCTTTAGTCACTACCAGGCCACCCCATCACCTGGGGCCCTGGTCAGAGAGTCCTGGGATTCCTACACAGACATGATGGGCCTAGACCTCTGGCAGATGCCTCTCTCCATTGTAACTGGTCATCTCCATCAGGAACAACATAATGGATCCCTGTGTGGGCCCCTATCAGACCTGCCCCTCAATGTGGATAGCAATGGTAGAAAATGTTTCATTCTCCGAAGGGAGTTTGGATAACATACTCTGCCTATCGTCCGAGGATGATGAGTCCTGAAATTAGCACAGCCTGGAATGTCCCTAGCTTTGACCACGGAATATGAGCTCAGACCTACAGGGATGCAGAGGTTACATGGGCCCCTGTGCTGAATAAGGGCTCCAGATCAGATCAGTGGGGTTTACGGTTAACAATATTTAATATTTACATACTTTCCCATATTTGGGAGCTACTCTCTTCCCTGATCCAGTTTTCTGATCTTTTTTCCAACTATACACCATTCCCCCCACTCCAGACAATAGCTTAAGTCACCTTGCATATTAGATGTCAGGCTCAGGCAAAAACTAGGTGGGCCATGGGCCCCTTGGAATATACCTAAAATAGACCTACTAGCCTTTTCCAAAATGGAGACCCCACATCTCCATCCGCAATATTCTTGCCTTTAGGGTCAGGATTAGTCAGCAATTTGCTTTGCTTTCTAGCTTAACTCTTTTTCAGCCACCAGGTTCCAGACACTATCATGATGCCAACCAGACCTCCCTGGACAGATGTTCCCATCAATGTGTCCTGGAGCTCCGCTTCCCCAGATCCCTGCCCCACTAGGGAAAGAGAGAGACAGGCTGGGAGTGTGCATCCACCTGTCAACACCCATGTTCAGCGGGGAAGCAATTACAGACGCCAGACCTTCCACCTTCTGCATCCCACAATGACCTTGGGTCCATACTCCCAGAGGGATAAGGAAAAGCTATCATTGTCAGTGTTTCCATTTTGTAAATAAAAACTTTAAAACAACCGAATAAAAGAGAAATACAGCACATGTGCACTTGATACAACTGTGTGAGTTACCACTCCTTATTGCTCTCTGACCGACTGGATAATAAGCCTGATTAAGAATTGATAATAAAGCTAATTAAGAATTTATAAAGCAAATGCACACTGCTACAGACACTTTCACATTTGCTAATGTGCACCCTTTTCCCCACGGGACACTCTGCTCCTCCACCTCCTTCATGTGGATGGAGCTCTTGTTCTGCCAGAGCAATGAGTTCTGACAGACGCCACCAGCCTGTGTCTGGGAGCACAAAGCAGCAGCCTTCAGATACTTTGTTTTGCTCGCTTTGCCCCCATGGTTATCGCTGGGGCTACACTACAAATCCCCTGCTCCTGGGGACCATGGTTTCCATTTTATTAGGACAGAGATAAATTGAAAGAGGAGGGACAGAGAAAGACGGACACCTGCAGACCTGCTTCACCGCTTGTAAAGTGACCCCCTGCAGGTGGGGAGCCGGGGGCTCGAACACAGATCCATGTGCAGGTCCTTGCACATAGTGCTTTGTGCACTACCACCCAGCCTCCCCCCACCCCCAAATAGGTATTTCGCAGAGGCTCTGGGACTAGGCTGCCTTGTGTGAAAACTACTCACGCGTACCAGAGACCCACCCTACTAGGGAAAGAGAGAGGCAGACTGGGAGTATGGACCGACCAGTCAACGCCCATGTTCAGCGGGGAAGCAATTACAGAAGCCAGACCTTCCACCTTCTGCATCCCACAGTGACCCTGGGTCCATGCTCCCAGAGGGATAGAGAATGGGAAAGCTGTCAGGGGAGGGGGTGGGTTATGGAGATTGGGTGGTGGGAATTGTGTGGAGTTGTACCCCTCCTACCTTATGTTTTTGTTCATTAATCCTTTCTTAAATAAAAAATTTAAAAAAAGAAAAGAAAAAAGTGCTACCAACATACCTCCTTCCACCCCTCATACTGAGAAGACCTGATGCTATGTGTTCACCAGGGAAGACAAGACTCAAACCTGTAGGCATGTGCTTCACGGTGCCTGCCCGATTCCCCCGCCCCAACCCAAGCAGCAGCCTTCCCTTTCTCCTTCACAAAAGTCCTTTGTTTCAGTTGAATGACTTCAAAATGACTTCTGCAACCATGTGGCGGGGAATTATTCAGTTCTGCTGAGGAATTATTCAGTTCTGCTGAGTGTCTTATGGATATATACAGAATACATGTTATTAATAAGCACCTGGCTTGTTCTTTTTTTAAAAAAAATTATTTATTTTCCCTTTTGTTGCCCTTGTTGTTTTATTGTTGTATTGTAGTTATTATTGTTATTGTTGAATAGGATAGAGAGAAATGGAGAGAGGAGGGGAAGACAGAGAGAGGGGAGAGAAAGATAGGCACCTGCAGACCTGCTTCACTACCTGTGAAGTGACTCCCCTGCAGGTGGGGAGCCGGCGGCTCAAACCTGTATCCTTATGGCGATCCTTGCGCTTTGTGCCACATGCACTTAACCCGCTGTGCTACGGCTGGACCCCTGGCTTGTTCCTTTATCCATCTGCCTGCTGCAGATTTCTGATAACTTGTGACACATGGGCCAAGTGCTGCATTTACTGTCAACTGTAAACCATTAATCTCCCAACAGAGGAGAAAACGCGTGCAGGTCAAATCATGTTCAGAAGCAAAGAGAGCCTGGTAGAGTTTCAGGGCTAAGACCTGGGCCCTACACCTGGCCTTTGCTTGCCTTCAGGGACAGAGTGAAAGCACAGAGTCTTTACTTGGTGCAGTCCACCAACTCCAGTCCAAGTTCTGCTTTGTGTTTTCCCTTCCGTTCTTATTTCTCAATTTCTGTCCATGAGTAAGATTCATCCTTCTCTTTCTGGCTGATCTCACTTCACATGATTCCTTCAAGCTCCATCCAAGATGAGGTGAAGAAGGTAAAATCACCATTTTTAATAGCTCAGTAATATTCCATTGTGTATATTGACCGCAACTTTCTCAGCCACTCATCTGTTGTTGTGACACCTAGGCTGCTTCCAGGTTTTGGCTCTTGCAAATTAAATTGGACCTACACATTTTTTAAAGGCAAAGAGAGAAAACAGGAAAGAAACCACAGCAGTGGGATATAGACTCAAACCTGATGACACGCACGGCAAAGTAGTACACTATCCAAATGAACTACTCTGCTGGCCCCCAGCTGGCCTACACCTTGATAGTAACACTAAGTGCTTTCTTTCGAGCTTAGTCTAGAGACAAATGCAAACCCCCAGAAGGATGTTGAGTTACACCAGAGGAAGAAGATTTAGGGCTCAGATTTGATATGTTTAAGCTGGATCCAGATTTTCACATTTATCCACAAAGGGATACAGTTTATGCTCTAACCTCAACCCCCACAGATCAACATCAATAAATTTCATAGTGTGGGGGCCAGGCGGTGGTGCACCTGGTTAAGTGCTCACATGACAGTGTACAAGGACCCAGGTTCAAGCCCCTGGTCCCCACCTGCAGGGGGAAAGCTTCACAAGTGGTGAGGCAGGGCTGCAGGTGTCTCTCTGTCTTTCCCTCTCTATCTCCCCCTTCCCTCTCAGTTTCTCTCTGTCTCTATCCAATAGTTAATTTAAAAATTAAAGGATTAATTAAAAAACCTCATTAAGAAAGATTTTCCTAGTGTGGATGATGGCTGGCCAGTGGGTCATAAAAATCAACTCTGGCCACAACTAACATTTCCATATTAATAAGGTTGAGTACAAAACATCAGACTTAATGATGTCTTAAGATGATACTGATTTTAGCTGCGTGTGGCAGAAACAGAGAGACATGGGGAGGGTAACAACATGAACGCATGCTGAGTCATCACAGTACAGAAGGTGTCACTTAGGGCCAGGGAAATAGCTCGCGAGGGAGCGCACCACTTTGCAGTGCCAGACACCCAGGTTCCTGCCCAGCACCCCTTATATTGAAGGAAGTTTTGGGTGCGGAGATTTCTTTGACCCTCTATGTCTATCTTTCTTACTATGAATCACATTAAGTTAGAAGCCCACTGACTGCCTTACAGCACACTGATCCTTCACCGGAAAGAAGAGGGAGCAGAATTCTGGGAAGAACACTGGATAAACCCGCTTTCCTCTTAAGCTTCTAAAAGCAAACAGAAGAGAGCAAGTCCCCTTGCGACCTAACAGATGGCACTGAGGCTTTTAAACACTTCCCTCCCCACTCAGCCTTCTCCCCAGTTAGAATCTGCGTCTCCGCCTAAGTTTCACAAGAAGTAACTCTGATATGGGACAAGGCAGACAGACAGATGCCAATCTGGTGTGCAGACTCCCCTGCTAAACACACTGGAGAGCCTTCTCCCTGGCCCAGTCTTCACCTAGAGCCTCCACTGCTCCCCCCGGGGACTCTCCATTGTGCTTGGTTTCAAGGACACTGGGAAGCTAAACAAAGGGATTAAGCAGATGTCCAAATTCCCAGTTAAACCAGAAGCCATCAAATACTTAGAGGAAAATAGTGGCAGAACTCTTTCCCATCTGAATTTTAAAGGCATCTTCAATCTTCTTCTTCTAGCGTTTGCCAGGCATCTTCAATGATATGAATCCAATGACAAAAAGAAAAGAAAAAGAAAGAAAGCTGAACAATAAACACTAAGCAGAACTTGGACTGGGTCTGGTGTATCGCCTCAAAGTAAACTGGGGTGGGAGGGGGGTTCAGGTCCTGAAACATGGTGGCAGAGGAGGACCTAGAGGGGGTTGGATTGTTATGTGGAAAACAGAAACATGAACAAGGGTTCATGCATAATGGTTATGCAAAGACACTCTTATTCCTGAGGCTCTAAAAGTCTCAGGTTCATGGTGAGTTCTCCTTTTTTACCCCATCTTGGATGGAGCTCAAAGATATCATGTTGAGTGAGATCAGTCAGAAACAGAAGGATCAATATGGGATGATCTCACTCTCAGGCCGAAGCTGAAAAACAAGATCAGAAGGAAAACTCTAAGCAGAACTTGGACTGGAGTTGCTGTACTGCACCAAAGTAAAAGACTCTGGGGTGTGGTGGGGGGAGGGTTCAGGTCCTGAAACATGACAGTGATGAATTTAATACAAACCTCTCATCCTAATACCACCTTTCTCTCCATAGTCCAGTATTCCTGAGTCAAACAGAGAGGAAGAACAGCCTAAGAGCCTAAGTCTTGGGAATAAAGAGTCAAACTGACCTCAATAGAGACCCAGTCTATTTTCCAACCCGGAGAGAGTGAATCATGCTCTCTAAGTCTCACCAGAAGATAGGTGCGATAAAAAAAAAAAAAATCAGCAGACTCTACCTAGAAGCTTTCGTACAAACTTAATGAGATGGACATAGGAAGCACTTCACCTAGGGTCAGGGACATAATAACTATCACGCGCTATCACAGATTGCACTACTGCAGCCATCACACTCACCGTTGGTTTTTACTTTTTTAGATTGCAAAATGTAGGACTACCTCCCACCCCCAAACTAAATTCCGCAGGGAAATTCCCATCCCCCCCAAGGGACAAACATCACAATTCTTCTCCTCTTAAATAAGGGGGGGGGGGAGAGACACACCACAAAGTGTCTGAATGTGAGAGTTCAAATCTCTGAAGATCTAGGAGCTTGACACTGCAAACACAGGAATCCAAATCTCCTCTAGCTTGTGAAATACATTACCAGAGGTGTAACACCTCTTGCCTCGAACAGCAAAAGACAGCAGCTAAGAAAACTGGAGAAGCACGAGCGCACTTCAGCTAGGATGCGCCTGGTCAATTATGAAACCCAACTTGAAGGAGCAGACGCTTCATCTTGAACCCATTTGGTAATAAGCAGAAAGAAAAGAGCAGCCTGGCCTCTGATGAAAACTCCAAAGAGGAGGAGGAAGCTTGGAGAAAATCCAGCAAACTTAGGCAGTGGGACAACACTCTCTGAGCACCAGGCTGGCTTCACCATCACCTACTGTGAGCAGTTTTCCAGACAGAGGCTTCTCTGCTCCTGCATTGTTTGACTCAGAGACACCTCCCCTCCTATAATGCTCATGTCTCCAAGACCACCATCTGCAAAGAACAAAGGCAAAGTCACCTGGTCACCACTGTCCACTCAGCCACCTGCTCTGACCAATACCTCTCATGAGATGATTGAGACAACCAAGGTGAGGAGGAAGGTGTCTTCTAGGAGGGAGCCTACGAGCTGTCAGGGAGACTGTCTGGTGTGGCGAGTGTGACATGGGGGGGACGGACAGATGAGGCACAGGGGAGGCGAGGGGGAGGAGCAGAGCTTGAGGGGGGATTACATCACTTAGATGCAAAAACAAGGACAGCTTAAAAGCCATGCTCTAAATTTCAGCTCAAGAAATGATTTTCCTCTTTTTCTCCAAATGCATCTCTCTTCTAGAAAGTAGATGAAATGATAAAGAGCAGAGAGTAATACAATGTAAAGCAATCAATAAGAAAGTTAGCAAAGACAAGTACTGGTTTTTAAAAGCATTAATAAGCATAATAAGCATGGGATAAGACTGGACAAGAAATAGTGAGAAATTAATCATCACAGTGATTAGAGAAAGAAGTGGCTCTACTGAAGATCTTACAGATACATAAAAAGTTAAGAACACCATGTGAAGGAATACTACAGAGGACACAAAGTTAAATAAAATGGGCAAACACAATCTACCAAGAATCACACAAGAAGAAACAAAAAAAAAACTATGAGAGTCCTATCTGTCTACACAGTATTCAAGTATAATTCCCAGAACCAGCAGCTTTGGGAAGAATACAAAATATCTAAAACACAAATCCCTTGGCCCCGGGGTTCCAGATCTATGAAAGAAATAAACTTGACTTAGAATCTGAGCATGTGTGTTCCTGGTAATCCTGATATAATGTATGAACTCTTTGAGTATCATCTTCCCATGAGAATCCCAGGCTCAGAAGCTTCCACTGATGAATTTTACCAAACATTTAAGAGTGAAGTAATATCAGTCCTACAAAAACTGTTTGAGAAAACAAAGGAAGAAGGTACATTTCTCATTCATTTATCTATTTACTTATTTATTTATTGTCACCAACAGACTTATTGCTAGCACTTGGTGCTGCAAAACCCCATCATTTGCAGAAACCATTTTTATAGAAGGTAGGAGAGGGGGTGAGGAGAAGCAGGGAACAAGAGAGACACCTGCAGCACTGTTCCGCTGCTCTTGAAACTTCTCTCTTGCAGAGGGATGGTGGATTTTACTCACTCGTGTCCCCAGGTGTCCCAACTACCTTGATTTTATTCAGCAGTTTTTGTGGGCGTTACCTTTCAAGAGTAAATACCTTCCTTTTGCTTTTCATTCAGCTTCCCTATAGTGTTGCTCACGTCAAGTGACTAAGCTGACTAGGTCTATCAGGTTCCAGCACTCTAGCCCACTGTATGCACTTCTCAAGGCTGAGTACAAAGACCAGCGGTGAACAGAGATGCCTCGAATCTCTGGCTAAAGCAGTTAGATTTCTTCTGCAAACCTGTACTTTGTCTCCACAGCTTTGTGGATTGGTCTGAGGCAGAAGGCAGGTGCTTTCTCTTCTCTGCCCAAAATGTGCTGGCACCTTTGCAACAATTTCTCTGGCAAAGGAGATCCTGATGAATTAATCTCCTACACAAGCAGAATCAATTCTTGAGGGAGACCAAGTCTTGCAAAGAATTTGCAAGGTTTCACTCTTCATTATAATGAAGCATGGCATTCTGTGGCTATTAATGTTGATTAGGAGAAGAGCACTATGTAAATGGCTAACGTATTTTTATTTCTTTATTGGGGGATTCATGGTTTACAGTCAATAGTTTAAAATACAGTAGTTGGTACATGTGTAACATTTCTCAGTTTTCCACATAACAACACAACCCCCTCTAGGTCCTCCTCTGCCATCATGTTCCAGGACCTGAACCCTCCTCCCCCCACCACCACCCAGAATCCTTTACTTTGGTGCAATACACCAACTCCAGTCCAAGTTCTGCTTTGTGTTTTCCCTTCTGTTCTTACTTTTCAACTTCTGTCTATAAGTGGGGTCAGTTCATATCCATCCTTCTCTTTCTGGCCAATCCCAATGCACATGATTCCTTTAAGCTCCATCCAAGAGGAGGTGAAGAAGGTGAAGCCAGCAGTAAATAGCTAATATTATTGAGCGTTGACTTGAATCGAGGCACATGCCATACTTGGGTTGACTCATTTCATGCTTAGCAGCATGCCCACAAACTAGATGCTAACAGCAACTCAAACCCTTTGAACACACACATGCTCATATAGAGCTTTAAGTATCACATGGTTTTCTATGTACAGATACACATGGATCCTAGGTCAGATCCATGGGTGCTAGGTCAGTTACCACTATTTAGACACTATCACCACATTTGGGAGCTACTCTCTGTCCTGATCCAACTTTCTAGTCCTGTTCTCAACTCTGACACCATCTGCCCAGACAATCCCTTTAGCCCACCTGCATGTTAGCTGTCAGACTCAGGCCAAAATTAGTAAAGTCATGGGCCCCCTGGAATATACCTAAAATAGACTTGCTAGCTTCTTCCAACATGAATACCCTAAATCTCATCTACGATAGTCTTACCTTTAGTTTCCTGATTATTAAATAATTTGTTCTGCTTTATATCTTAATGCTTTTCAGCCACCAAATTGCAGATGCTACCAACCTGACTTTCCTGGGCAGATGACCTCACCCATGTGCCCTGGAATCCTACCTCCCCAGAGCCCTGCCCCAGTACAGAAAGACAGAAACAGACTGGGGGTGTGGATCCACCTGCCAACACCCATGTCCAGTGGAAAAGCAATTACAGAAGCCAGAACTCCCACCTTCGGCTCCCCATAAAGAGTTTTGGTCCACCTTCCCATAGGGGTAAAGAATAAGGAAGCTTCTAGTGGAAGGGATGGGACATATAACTCTGGTGGTGGGAACTGTGCGGGATTGTACCCTTCTTATCCAGTAGACTTGTTATTCATAATTAAATCAATAAAAAATCAACAGTTAAGAAAGACAGAAATGGGATTTCAATGTAAGTCTCTTGGAACCCAGAATCCATGATCTGAGCATTAAAGGTTCCAGTTTTTGTGGGCAAGGCAATATTTAGGCTGTTCTAACTGTGAACCACACAAAATGCACAAGACTAAGTCCTCCAAGGGACTTAAAAACCAAAAAAAATGTCCTTTCAACATGATTTATTTTCCACAAGAGAGACTAATTTAAGAAAATTTTCTCTCTATTCAAAAATAATGATGACAAATAGGAAGTGATTAAAGCTTTACAATGGCTTCATCAGACCCTGGTCTGTTAAGTCCCCAAATCAAGCGTCCAGAGCACATTTCTCAATACAAAGCAATCAGCAGGAGAGAAAGGCAGATGTGGAAGCAACCAGGTGACAGTACAAAGTTAGCGGTCCCGGAGGTAGTGCAGTGGTTAAAACACTGGACTCTTAAGTATGGGGTCCTGAGTTTGATCCCCTGCAACACATGTATCAGAGTGAAGTCTGGTTCTTTCTTTCTCTCTCCTTTTCCTATCTTTCTCATAAATAAATAAATAAAATTTTTAAAAATATAAAGTTGGTGTGACATACCCAGCATACATTAGTCTTTATGTTTAGTGGTTTCTGAAGGTCAGGCAGTGGTACAACCAGTTAAGCAGACACGTTACTGTGCACAAGGACCAGGGTTTAATACCCAGTTCCCATTTGCAGGGGCAGAAGCTACATAAGCAGTGAAGCAGGGCTGCAGGTCTCTCTCTTTCTCTCTACCTTTCTATCTTCCCCTCAGTTTCCTCTCCATCCAAGCTCCTCTTAATTTCTCCCCATCCTACCAAATAAAAGAAAGGAAAAAATGGCCATCAGGAGCAGTGGATTCATGACGCAAGATCAAACCTCAGCAATAACCCTGGTGGCAATAAAAAAAAAAAGTAAATAAATAAGTGGCTGGGGGGGGCAGGTGGTGGCGCACCTGGTTGAGTGCAGGTATTACAGTGCACATGGACCCGGGTTTGAGTCCCCGGTCCCCACCTGCAGGGGGAAAGCTTCACAAGTGGTGAAGCAGGGCTGCAGGTGTCTCTCTGTCTCTCTCCCTCTCTATCACCCCCTTCCCTCTTGGTTTCTGGCTTTCTCTATCCAATAAATAAATATAATAAAAAAATTATAAAGAAAAAAAAAGGCTGGTCCTATGACCACTAGCACCATTATTTGTATTTGCACTGGTTAATTAACTTCATACTCAAGACTACAGACTCAACAACAACAAAAGCACCATTTGCATTACCGAAGGGTTACTATTCTGTTCTTCTCTCTTGACAGTGAGTGATATGAGTAAAAACCTAACTACTTTTTTGATCATCTTTATTTATTGAATAAAGACAGCCAGAAATCGAGAGGGAAGAGGGAGATAGAGAGGGAGACAGACACCTGCAGCCCTGCTTCACCAAAGCATTCTCCCTGCAGGCAGGGACCAGGGGCTAAAAACCGGGTCCTTACACACTGTAACCTGTGTGCTCAACCAGGTAGGCCACCACCAGGTCCCAAGACATACCTATTAATAACTATTAATAGCAAATCATTTGTTAGTACTCATACTGTTATTAATATATATCTTTAAATGACACAAAACAGAGTGAGTCAAGTATATTATGGTAAATTCTGACTATTGGATTTTCAAAGAAAAATAAGCTTCCTTGGGGCCGGGTGGTGGCACACCTGGCTGAGTGCACATATTACAGTACACAGAACTCAAGTTCAAGCCCCTGGTCCCCACCTGCAGGGGGAAAGCTTTGCAAGCGGTGAAGCAGGGCTGCAGGTGTCTCTGTCTCTCTCCTTCTCTATCACCTCCCTCCCTTTCGATTTCTGGCTGTCTCTATCCAATAAACAAATATAGTACACTTAAAAAAAGAAAGAGCAAAACAAGCTCCCAACTAATTTGGTTACACAATAATTAACTATTGCTACCTAATTTCTTTTAAAAGGGGGGGGACAAAAACAGAAAGGCAGGGAGAGAGAGAGAGAGAGAGAGAGAGAGAGAGAGAGAGAGATGGAGACACCACAACACTGAGATGTCCATCACGTGGAGAGGCCTGGCTCGAGCCTGGTTCACGGCATGGCAAACAGTGCTCTGTCCAAGTGAGTTATCTCTTCAACCCTCTATTTAATTTCTGGACTAACTCCAGGAAACTCTTGAATATGCCATAAATGACAAACAGACATTAAAGATTAGAGATCCGTGACTGAAAAGTGAAAAGTCAACAACACACGTCGTCCATTTTCATTCATACAAGATGGCAACCAGACACCCAGTGAACCTTACACCCAACGGACGGGGCAGTGCAATTCACAGCTCACAACAGAGAGGAGCTTCTCCTGTGAGCGCCAGTGAAGCCATGCTTTTAGAAGTACTAGTGAGTTGGAGGAAGAGTCATGATGCATCTTTGTACAGGAAAAAAATACATGATGACTTTTCTCACACCCAACATACTAGAGACTGGACTACCCATGAAGGACCCAGTGAAAGACAGTAGAGGAAATTGTCTGTTGGTGGTAAGTGTCGTGTGCATCCTGTCAGAGGGAGATCAGAAACTGTGCCCCTATAGGGCTGGGTAGATAATGGTTGTGCAAAAAGATAGTCATGCCTGAGCTTCCACAATCCCAGGTTCAATTTCCTGCACCACCATCAGCCAGAGCCGAGCAGTGCTCCCATTAAAAAAAAAACAACTAAATCAATCAATCAATCTATCTATCTATCTGCCTTTCTCTCATGTATCTATGGGAGAAATATATATTTCTGTGCAAAAATATGTCATTTTTCTGACAACCATAATGTGTGTGTATGAAACTGTACACTTGTAACAAGTGCCTTACAAACTATTACCCCCCCCCCAGTAATTTTAAAAGTTATGCTCAGGCTTTAATTTTCCTGAGGAAAAAAGTCATTGAATCCTTCCTAATCTCAGCAGCTCTCCACACTGAAGAGGCGGAGCTGACTTGAATAATTCAGTCACTGGCAAAAGCTTCTAAACTGGAGCCTCCAGCTCCCAACAGCAGCAGATTAAGAGAAAGTTTCTTGTAGTCCTTAGAGATGGAGCTCATCCGTGTAGACCAGAATTGTGTCACTTATGCACTATTTTCTTGGTGCAGGTATTACAGAAGCCACCCAGATTTAAGAGAAGGTGACATGGATTTTTATGTCTTAGTGAAAATGAATTAACGAACTTGAGATCTCCTTCATGCACTGAACGTTCAACTTTTTCAGAATGATTTAGTTTGAGACTTTGCCTAGGGTTGTCATTTTGGAACATGTGAATATCTCACTTGTCGAATAGCAAACCCTTAACATGTATCTTGACACCTCCTTCACATTCTTCTCTGTTTGAACGTATGCTTGTCTACTTGACTCATTTGGACTAAAGATAGCTGTGGTTCCTTTTTTTTTTTCACTTCAGGTTCTAACATACAATCATGTGCCCAACTGGTTAGTTCCATTTTAAGTGTAGTTTTATTTTCTTTAGTTAATAATTAGTCAAATCAGCTGACTTCATTTAGCTGACTAAATGACAAATATTCTATTGAAAGGCATTAGATCTTGTAGCCTTGCTCTGGACACCAGATAAAAGAGAGCTCAGAAACACAAAAATAATTTACCAGAACTTAAAATTTGGCTGTTTCATCTCAGTTATGCATGTATTAACTTTTCAAAGTCACTTTGAAGAAGGAAAACCTACTAGATTATAAAATAGTCATCAGCCAACTACAGCTTAACTAGGGCTGATAATTTTCTGTAGGTATCTCATAAAATACTAGGCAGATCTTTTTTTTTAATTTATTTTCCCTTTTGTTGCCCTTGTTGTTTTTTATTGTTGCAGTTATTATTGTTGTTGTTGATGATGTCGTTGTTGTTGGATAGGACAGAGAGAAATCGAGAGAGAAGGGGAAGACAGAGAAGGGGAGAGAAAGACAGAAACCTGCAGACCTGCTTTACCACCTGTGAAGCGACTCCCCTGCAGGTGGGGAGCCGGGGGCTCAAACCGGGATCCTTTTGCAGGTCCTTGCACTTCGTACCACGTGCACTTAACCTGACTCCCACTAGGCAAATCTTGATAATTCAGCAGAGTAGTTCAGTTGATATTGATTCTACTGGGTCTCACTTTTAGCACTGTTGAAATTCCGAACTGTTCCCAGTGCAGAATTTCAAGTGAGCCAGAGATGCTATAAATAAGCTTTACTGGGTTAGAAAGAGCACCAGTAGGTAGGAAGTAATCTCCCTGCACAGGCAGTCTTATTGGATTGGGTTTTAAATCAACATGATTAAGGAGAACCATGCTTATGCCTTGTGAATGAGTCTTGTTCATGGGTACCAGTCATTATATGAAATTTGTTGAACTGTTTAAATGATAAGTTGACAAGGGCAATTACACAGAAAACTTGCTTCCCCATAAAATTGTCATCAGGTGTTTCTTCTTTCTTTCTTTCTTTCTTTCTTTCTTTCTTTCTTTCTTTCTTTCTTTTTCTTCCGTTCTTCCTTTCTTTCTTAATATAGCTGCAGTTTCAAGTTACCATGTTTGACTGTGAGAATTTATGTCTTTGAGAAAGGATTCCAGACCACGTACAGAATGACCTCAAATCCCTAGAGATCATCAGGTGCTTCTGAGGTGCCACTGAAGGAAGGAGATGCCGCCAGGCTGGGGTTATAAACTGCTGGAAGTGCTCGGACATGCCTTGATTTCAGTGTGCTAAGGAGTGCTGTGATTACAGTGCAGTTAAAGGCAGAGGTGCAAATACAAACACATTCACCATCTTGGGGAACCACAAGCCAGACACATGGCTGGTTTTCATATGTCTGGACAGGAAATACTTTGGTCAGAATGATAAGAAGTTGGGAGTTTCAGCAAAACCAGATAACAAAAGCCTCAGGAAGCTTCAGAGGTCACATATTCTCTCTCTGTGTCCTCTTCCTTTCTGCCTCTATAAATGAGATAATTTAAGAAAAATAAACATGGCACATGCCATGTGAACTGAGACCTGGGATTTTTCACCTGTTCTGCCAGATCCATAGTTCCAAAAAATTTTCCATGATTGGGAGTCGGGCAGTAGCGCAGTGGGTTGAGCGCAAAGTACAAAGACCGGCGTGAGGATCCTGGTTCGAGCCCCCAGCTCCCCACCTGCAGGGGAGTCGCTTCACAGGCGGTGAAGCAGGTCTGCAGGTGTCTGTCTTTCTCTCCCCCTCTCTGTCTTCCCCTTCTCTCTCCTTTTCTCTCTGTCCTACCTAACAACAACGACATCAATAACAATAATAGCCACAACAATAAGGGCAACAAAAGGGAAAAAATGGCCTCCAGGAGCAGTGGATTCATGGTGTAGGCACTGAGCCCCAGCAATAAGCCAGGAGGCAAAAAAAAAAATTCCATGATTTTGTGAAAATTGTACAATTTTTGGTACTGTGTTATTAACAGTTATGTCTTTACTGGTTGTAACTACTCACATCACTCACTATCGAGAGAAAAAAACAGACTTACAAATGAGACGCATGTAAATGAAGTAACTATGATGGAGTTATTTAAAAATTTTTATTATCTTTATTTACTTATTGGATAGAAGCCAGAAATGGAGAGGGAAGGGGGAGATAGAGAGGGAGAGAGACAGAGAGACAACTGCAGCCTTGCTGCACCACTTGCAAAGCTTGCAGGTGGGGACCAAAGGCTCAAACCCAGGTCCTTGCACATTGTAACATGTGCACTCAACCAGGTGTGTCACCACCCAGTCCCTATAATGAAGTTATTTAAGTTCAGTAACATAAGTATTGAATGTCACTGTACAGTATGTTGGGGAGGGACATTTGTATTACTATAAATTCTTCCCTCAGTGAATTACAAAATCTGTGGCTTTGCGTATTATTTATGTTGATTGAAAGTATGGGTATATTAAGTGGAAGTGGGTCACTGAAGATTTATTCTTCTCCACAGTCTGGGTCTAGATGGCTGCCCTGTGCTCCTCAGACTCTTGCTGATGTGTTGCCAAGATGACTTAAGAACCTAGGCACTGAGCCCCAGCAATAACCCTGGAGGCAATACAAAAAAATGAATTGATCAATTTGCGATCTTTCAGGTACTTGCACTTCATATTAGAACTGAAGTCCAGATTAGCTGGTGGAACTGTGGCAGACAGGCTCAGTGTGATACATGAATCAGACTTAGAAATGCTTTTTTTTTTTTTTGCCTCCAGGGTTATTGCTGGGACTTGGTGCCTGCATTACAAATCCACTGCTCTTGGAGGCCATTTTTCTCCTTTGTTACCCTTGTTTATTGTTGTTGGATAGGACAGAGGGAAATGGAGAGAGGAGGGGAAGACAGAGAGGGAGAGAGAAAGACAGACACCTGCAGACCTGCTTCACCGCCTGTGAAGCAAGGCCTCTGCAGGTGGGGAGCCGGGGGCTTTAAGCGGGATCCTTATGCTGGTCCTTGCGCTTCACGCCATGAGCATATAACCCACTGCGCTACCACCTGCCCCCAGAAATTACCTTTTACAGCCCTACCTACTGCTGCCTCCAGACTTTTCCTTGGCCCTCATATGGGCCATCGGGTGGAGGTCTGTGTAGTCATGAAGCCCAGTGGCAAGAACCAGAAAGTATTTAATTGCGTGAATAATTGATTCTGCTCTTCTCTTTGGTCTAAATTCTTTTACTATAGAACTCTAACTTTGGGTGGAGATTCTGGAAGTATTTTTATTCTCCACTAATATTCCAGGCTCTACCATATCTTCATGTAAACAGTTAATTCTAGAAATGTTTACTGTAGCACTGAATATATTTGTTTGAGGTACATTATTCTGAATAGTTGACTATTAACGTATATGACTTGGCTGTTCTGTTGTGTCCAGCCCAAGTAATTTTGAGAACCATAGGTGCCTAAGTGAATCTTTTAGACTTTGATCGCATTCATAGTAGATTTATCACTATGCTTTCAAAGTTATACCCATTGTGGAGTTCTTTGGCTATGTTTTCTCCCATGTGTTTTATGGTTTCCAGCCTAACATAGAAGTCTTTGATCCATTGAACTGAGTTTTGCAAGGTGACATGTGGTGGCCCTCTTCCTTCCTTTCTTTCTTTCTCTCTCTCTCTCTCTCTCTCTCTTTCTTTCTTTCTTTATTTCATCTCTAGGTTTATTGCTGGGACTTGGTGCCTGGACTATGAACCCACTGCTCCTGGAGGCTGTTTTTCCCCTTTTGTTGCCCTTGTTGTTTATCATTGTTGTTGTTATGAGATTAGCAACTTCCACTTCCTGCCTCTTGGAATATGTGACCTAGGATATCATTTAAGAATAAGGAAGCAGGAGTCGGGCAGTAGCACAATGGGTTAAGCGCAGGTGGCACAAAGCGCAAGGACCAGTGTAAGGATCCCAGTTCGAGCCCCCGGCTCCCCACCTGCAGGGGAGTCCGCTTCACAGGCAGTGAAGCAGGTCTGCAGGTGTCTTTCTCTCCCTCTCTCTGTCTTCCCCTCCTCTCTCCACTTCTCTCTGTCCTATCCAATAATAATGGCATCAATAACAACAATAACAATAATAACAACAAGAGCAACAAGGGCAACAAAAATGGGGGAAAAAATAGCTTCCGGGAACAGTGAATTTGTAGTGCCTCCACCAAGTCCCAGCAAGAACCCCAGAGGCAAAAAAAAAGAATAAAGAAGCTTCCAGTGGAAGGGATGGGATGTGGAACTCTGGTGGTATGAATTGCATGTATCTCTCTTATCCCACAATCTTGTCGATCATTATTCAATCATAAATAAACAAATAAATAAATAAAAGAGTACCTCTCCCTTGAGGCCACCATGCAGCAAGACTCAAACCCCACAAATAGATCGTTAAAAATGAAGCTGTGTGAAGAGGAAGAGAAAAAAGAGGAGGAAGAGAAAGACTGAAAGAAAGAGGAAGAAGAAGAGAGAGAAACAAGGGCCTCCAAGGCTCCCCAGATAGGAGTGCAGAAAGTACGGTGGAGATGAGTCCTCCGCCCAAAGCAGCCCCAGTCGACACTGGGTGGATCAGACCCCAACCATTCAGTCAGGTACTTCTTGAATCCCTGACCCATAACATCGTAACCAACACAAAACAGCAGGTTCAAGCCTGAAGCTGGGGGGTGATTTGTTCCACACTATTAGCTTAAAACGTAGCTCTACTTCTTACGAAAATATGTGCGTGATTAAAAATGGAAGGTCACAGTGGATAAAGCACTGGGCCTCAGACCAAGAGGTCCAGGTGTAACCCCAGCACTGCACATGCTAAGGAGACACTCTGGTTCCTGCTTCTCTCTTCTTCACTCTCTTCTCCCCTACACACACACTTTCTCTCATTCCCCCTCTCCTTAACACTCTTTCTTATAAATACATAAATCTTTTAAAAAGAGAAGAGCTCAGCTCAACCCTCTATTACCTATACTTGACTGACTTGAATGAAGTTGGTACAAGACAGTCTGCTTTTTATTACTGCACTGATATGATTAAAAATACAGCGGCATTCCTGACAGACATGCAAAAAATTGCCTTCAACGTGTCGACATGCTAATTTAAAACTTGACAAGTTGGAGTAGCTCTCTTGTAAAACTCCTTCTCATCTGCCCATTTATCTGTCCTTAAACTAAAACTTAAAGCATCTCATATCCTATTTGACTACATGTGATAATGACAAATCACCTTTTCCTACTGAAAGCCATGATGCCCTCTAATCTGAGTGATTAATTTGCATCCTGCTCAATGGCTCACAAGCAATTACCACCAGGTGCCTGATGAACCTGAACAGGATAGAATCATTTAACCATCTGTGTAAGTTCACAAGTTTGGAGGAATACAGCAACCTCTAGGAAGCTTCAGAGCTTCAGAGCTTTTTTCAGGATTTAAGTACTTCTACATTACAAAAGAAATGATGACATCACTACACTGGAATCCTGTCTTTATGTGGACACCACAGGACACAGGAGTCTCTGCTAGGAGATGCTGCCTGGGTAGAGGAAACAGTACAATGGTTCTGCAAAGGACGCTCAGGCCCTAGGCTCTGAAGGCCCAGGGTCAGGCCTCTATGCTGTCATAAGCCAGAGAGAGCTGAGTGGTGCTCTGGTCAAAATAAATAAATAAATAAATAAAAATTTTAAAATGATGTTCATTATAATGTGAAAGTGGAAATCTGAAATGAACACTATTGATATGAATGGGCAGATTTTAATTGGAGTAGTGTTTTGTCGGGATGCATTGGATCAACCTTCTCGTGGTGCATCCCGTGAGACCCATTCATTGGGGAAACTGACGATCCTTCCTAGCCGACTGAATCCACATGGATCCCAGTCACTTTCAAAGCCAGCAACAAGCAGACATCAGGCTCAACCTGACGCTGTCGACTGGCTACGGAAGAAGGGCAAACGCTAGAAGAAGAAGAAAGTGTTTTGTCATTCTTTTTAGTCTGAATGTAATCTGTTTTAAAACAGTACTAATTCAAACACAATCAATAAAAATCAGGCATACCTTTCAGGCTGTACTGTAGGTTTCTAACACTTAGCAAAAGAAATGTTCTAAGACTCTGTTTCTTTAAATGTGCTTTTTAAAGTCTTCTTAAACAGAATAGGTGTTTTGACATGCCCACTAACTATATCTTCAAAGACTCTTCCTTACTAAGAGGCCATTGAGGGCAAAGTAGCTAACATCAGAACACTCTTTTTGTTTTACAAAAGGTCATAGCTCATGGAGTGAGGGAGATAACATGGTGGTTATGCTCTCATGAGGTTCAATTCCTAGCACCACCACAAGCCAGAGCTGAGCAGTACTCTGGGGAAAAGAAAACAGAATAATAGATAGTATCAATACTCCGGTTTTCATTGGCTCATACCATTAAAATTCGAACCCTTCCAGAATTCATTCAGACTTTTCCTGGGAAAACTTGAAGAAAAAAAAGCATAGAATATGTAAAGTAAGAAACACACACACTGAGGATAGTAACTCATGGGGATGTTTCAGATAGCTACAGAGTTACACTGTGTATAAAATAGGTATGGTGGGGCCGGGCGGTGGCGCAGTGGGTTAAACGCAGGTGGCACAAAGCGCAGGGACCGGCGTAAGAATCCCCGTTCGAGCCCCCGGCTCCCCACCTGCAGGGGAGTCGCTTCACAGGTGGTAAAGCAGGTCTGCAGGTGTCTGTCTTTCTCTCCCCCTCTCTGTCTTCCTCTCCTCTCTCCATTTCTCTCTGTCCTATCCAATAGCAGCAGCAGCAACAGCAACAACAATGGGGGGGATGGCTACCAGGAGCTGTGGATTCCTAGTGCAGGCACCGAGCCCCAGCAATAACCCTGGAGGCAAAAAAAAAGAGAAAGAGAAAGAAAAGTTGCGGCATTTTCCTTTGGTGTCACCAGAAAACAGCCTAGAAAACAGCAATTAAAGACACTAGTCTGAAAGAAGAACAGTGAGCACTCTTTCATCTACTTACTATATCCCAGGCACTGAGAGACCTATGGGGGAGAAGCAGAAGGTAAACTACACCAGAGGCTCGTGGCTAGGTGGGGAGCAAGAAAAGAGATAGTAAGGGTAGTAGCCAGAACAACACACAGAAACACGCATAGTTTCAAAAGCACTAGGAGAACAGAAAAGAAGCAACAGCTTACACAAAGATGCAGAGGAATGAGTCAGTGCAGTGGCTTTAGAGAAATCACAATCAACAACAACAAAACAAATGACCCCCTCCAAAAGAGGAGAGAGGACAGAACATTCACCACAGAAGAGATCCAAAAGGCCAACAGACTTATGAGAAAATGCTCCAAGTCTCTGATGGTCTGAGAAATGCAAATAAAGACAGCAATGAGATACCACTTCACTCCTGTAAGAATGCCAGACATCAGAAAAGGTAGCAGCATCAAATGCTGGAGAGGCTATAGGGACAAAGGAACCTTCCTGCACTGCTGGTGGGAATATCAATGGGTCCAGCCCCTGTGGAGAGCAGTCTGGAGAACTCTGAGAAGGCTAGAAGTGGGCCTGCCCTGTGACCCTGCAATTCCTCTCCTGGGGATAGATCCTAAGGAACCCAACACACCCATCCAAAGAGATCTTTGTTGACCTACATTCACAGCAGCACAATTTGTAGTAGCCAAAACCTAGAAGCAACTGAAGTGTCTAATTACAAATGAGTAGCTGATAAAGTAGTGGTCAATATACACAATGGAATACTACTCAGCTACAAAAAAAATGGTGAATCCATCTTTTTCACCCCATCTTGGATGGAGCTTGTTGTTTTTGCCGGCCTGGCTTCACGGGCAGGTAACAGATGACCTGGGACTCATGGTTGAGCTGTAGGCAGTATCTCTTTATTCATGCAGGACGCAGCGCAATCTATACCGAGCTAAGCTAAAACTAAAAAGTACAATCTTGTCCTTAGCCCAGTAGGGTGGGAACAGGATGGGACGCAGAGAGGGTGGAGAGAAAAGTGACTGGTGAAAATCAGGGTGTGACAAGGAGAGGGGGTGGAGCAGGTGAGAATTCTACCACTAAACCACCAATGCCCTGGAGGGAAGGTGGTGCTTGTTAACAGAGGCTATGTAAATAGAATGAAGTGGTTATGTAAATAGAATAGTGTTAAGCAGGGGGGATTAAACTAATGAAACAGAAGGGGTTTTTAAAGCATACCAACAGAGCTTGAAGGAATCATGTGAAGTGAGATAAGCCAGAAAGAAAAGGATGATCCCACTTATGAGACAGAAGCTGAAAAATAAAAACAGAAGAGAAACACAAAACAGAACTTGGACTGGAGCTGGTGTCCTGCACCAAAGTAAAGGACTCTGGGGTGGGTGGGGGGAGGGTTCAGGTCCTGGGACAGGATGGTGGAGGAGGCCTTAGGTGGGGGGTTAGAGTGTTATGTGGAAAACTGGGAAATGTAACACATGGACCAATGACTGTGTTTTACTGTAGCGGATATCTTCGCCCACCCTGTCCAACGCTTGACGTCTCGTCACCCAATCTGGTCCCCTACGCCTACACTGAACTTCTCTGTTCCAGACTCTTGGAAACAGAGTTGGCAGTCAGCTGAGGTAAAGAACAAACACCTCATCACAGACCCCTGCAAGCGTCAACCTGGCTTTGACCTAGCACATTATGATTGGGTCCTCCTCAATCACTATTGAATAGGCCATGGCCGGTGCGCCGCTATGTTCCATCGCTGGGGAGCCAGAGACGACCCGAACTGCCCCTGCGGCTCCAGACAGACTATGACCCACATAGTCAACGACTGCCACCTCTCCAGATTCAAAGGAGGTCTCGAAACTTTACATCAGGCTCAACCTGACGCTGTTGTCTGGCTACGGAAGAAGGGCAAACGCTAGAAGAAGACTGTAGCCTGTAAACCATGAATCCTCCCAATAAAGGGGACAAAGAGTTAACAACCATCTCAACAGGCTACATTTGCTCATTCTGTGAAAGCCTAACTGGTATGCTAGATAACTTTCCAATCAACAAACTCCATGTCACATGACTCAAGAAAAGCCCCCAGAATATCCCTAAGATAAAAACATTCACTATAAGTTTGTTGAAGTTCTTCCTAAGACACCATCCATGATCTTACCTGGACCTTTAGAGTCACAGCGTGATTCTAACCCTAAGGTTTAGAGAGTAACAGCTACTGATGCTGGAGAAGTAGAAGATAGAGGTGTTTGAATATTCCGCTAAGACTCCATCAGATGCATAAAAACAAGTAACTGCATATTAAAAAAAAAACCAGAGAGTTCATCAAGAAGTATATCTCTTCACTGCTTGTTACCATTCTGTTATGTATAGAACCCACCCTAGCCCTCACATAATCATAGTCCGCAGACAGGCACTCATGCTCATAGGCTGGAAGGTACCACATTCAAAAAGCCAGTGAGCCATTTCATTTTGGATGCAAAAGTGCTGAAGATGTGAATCCACAGTAAGATCTGCTTAAGTGGAGGGTCCCTGCACACCTGGCCCCACACAGGGCTCAGAGCCAGGCATCCTGTCTCCCCACATCACCTTTTCTGTGCAGTGGCTGTAAGAAGGATGAAGACAGATGATATTCTATTTTAAACACACGTTTCATAGTAAAATAAAATGAAGATGACTTTTCCTAAAGGAATGTATTTGTTGCTACCTGTGCTTTGAGCTCAATGCTCTTCTGTGAACGAAATAGGCAAAGGCGAGCTCAAATACTAAATGTATATTCAAAGACCCTTCATGTTCTCCATCCAAAAACCATTGGCAACCCAGTCCAGTCCCTGCTGGGTCAAGGTTTTTAACAAAATCCCTAGACAGTTCATCAGGAATAAGCTTTTTAATCCATAAGATCCGCTCTCGTGCGAAGGTACAAGGTTACCAGGCAACATTAAATGTCAAAAATCAATTCTTAATTACAGGGTCAGCTACGATATAAAGAGAAAACAGGCAATTCACTGAGAAGGAGCCAAGAGATTCTTTATTACAGTCTATGTCAGTATTCACCAGGTCAGACGTGCACAGACACGGGCCACACACATGGCCCAACCAAGGAGGTGGCCCGTGAGAAAGGCACTCTTACCTCTGTGATGTTTTCTTGTATTTCCTCCTGTGGGAAGAGAACATAGACACATATCAGAGGAGCGGCTAGAAAAAGGTAAGTTCATCAGGGATGGGGTGGGGTAAAAACTTTACAAAGGGTTCTTTCTATAAGGTCAAGAGACTTCAGAATCCAGTGAAAATGTCTATATCACTGTGCTATATTGTGGTCAGATATATATATATTCACAGCCTTAAAAGTCACAGGTAATGTTCCAAGAGCTTAAGGGCTCTGACTTCTGTGTTCTGCCTGTCCACCTCTGAGAAGACTGCAGCATCGTGATTGACATCAAGCTTCCAGCACAGCCAGACAAGGTTCAGCCTCCAGGACTCACATATACCAGGTGCACAAGGTTGTCCAGGAGTAAATAAGCAGTTTTGTTCTGACACATAATAAATGGCAAACAAATCAGTACTGTTCTGATCATGCCCTATCATTCAGCATAAAGTCCCCTTAAAGATGTGCCTTGCCTTCTGAAAAGTAACTGTGACGCTGTTGTGATGGCGTGATGGCTATGCAAGGATTTCATATCTAAGGCTCTGACGTCGCAGGTTCAACTCCTGGCACCACCATGAGCCAGAGCTGAGCAGAGCTCTCGTTAGAAAGAAAGAGAGAGAGAGAGAGAGAAACAGGAAGGAAGGAAGGAAGGAAGGAAGGAAGGAAGGGAGGGAGGGAGGGAGGAAGGGAGGGAAAGAAAGAAAAGAAGGAAGGGAGGAAATAAAGGAAGGAAGGGAGGGAGGGAGAGGGAGGAAGGGAAAACAGCAGCACTGTAATTAATTGTGTTGTATCAATCAGCTAAGACGTAAGATGGCATAAGGCCTTCAAGGAAGGGAATAAAAGTAGTCGCCATGTCCCTTAAGACTCGTGAGAACCATGCTGGCTATTGTTGGGGGGGGGGGGGCAGAGAAGTTTGGTGGTAGGTGCAGTGTGGAGATACATTCCTATAATCTTATCATCTAGTAAAGCACTCAAAACTGTTAAAGAGAAAGTTCCTAGAGCATCTGCAGAGCACACTGACGAGAGTTCATAATGCTGGGATGCGTATTTGACAGCGGCCAAGAGTCACTTTTGTAAGTTCTCATTATAAACTATAAAAGTCTCAAAAGCGTGTGGTGGTGTTGGTTAACTAGAATTCTTGCGACCATTTCACACTCACAAATATTAAGTGATTGTATTGTGCACTTGAAACTAAGGTATATCAATCCTATTAAGAAAGAAAGAGAGAAAGGAAGGGAGGGAGGGAGGGAGGGAGGGAGGGAGGGAGGGAGGGAGGGAGGGAGGGAGGGAGGAAGGGAGGAAGGAAGGGAACAAGACAAGGAGGAAGCCCAGAAGCAAAGAGATCATGGCAGCACCAGGAATCTGCTCAGAGCTCTCTGTGTGCTGCAGCTTCTGGGACTTGGCAGGAGTGTGCAGGAAGCTCCTCCCAGCGACCTGCCTAGAGACTCATGGGAAGGGCCTGACCAGACAGAGACCCACGTGCTTGCATGAGAGCACGCAGGTCAGGACACTGGCACTGTAGAGCCGAGGGCGTCAGCTTTAGTGTTCAGAGAGCAGCACAGCCCCTTCAGGCTGGAGAGACAGCATAACTGCTCTGCAAAAGGCTTTCAGGACCTGGGCCCAGGTTCGATCCCCAGCACCACCATCAGCCAGAGCTAAGCAGTGCTCTGACTCCCTCTATCTGTGTGTATCTTTCGCTCTGTATTTCTCGCATTTTAAATAAATAAATAAGGGCTGGACGGTGGTGCACCTGGTTAAGCGTGCACACTTCCATGCCCAAGGACCCAGGTTCAAACTGCCACTCCCCACCTGCAGAGAGGATGCTTGAGAATCACTGAAGCAGGTCTGCAGGTGTCTGTCTTGTTTTCTCTCTCTCTATCTCCCCCTCCCCACTCTCCTTTATTGATTTGTTATTGGTTAGAGACAGAAATTGAGAGGGGAGAGAGACAGAGAGACACCTGCAGCCCTGCTTCACCACTCTTAAAGCTTTCCCCCTGCAGGTGGGGCCCGGGGGCTTGAACCTGGGTCCTTGTCTACTGTAATGTGAGTGATTCATCAGGCGCACCACTACCTGGACCTTCCCCCTCCTCTCTTAATTTCTCTCTGTCCTTTGGAACAAAATAGAAAAATAAAAAACAAGAAAAATGGCTGCCAGGAATTGTGGCTTTATAATGTAGTCACTAAGCCCCAGCAATAACCCTGGAAGCAAAAATAAATAAGTTGATCTAAAAAACATTATACCTGGGTGGGTGGAGGCACCACTAGGTGGTCACATAGCTCACCATAACCAAGTATTCACAGTCAAAGCCCCAGTCCCATCTGCAGGGGGAAAATTGGGTTTGTTTTTTGTTTGTTTGTTTGTTTGTTTGTTGCCTCCAGGGTTATCACTGTGGCTCAGTGCCTGCACTATGAATCCACTGCTCCTGGAGGCCATTTTTCCCATTTTGTTGCCCTTGTTGTTGCACTTGATGTAGTTGTTATTGTTGTCATAGCTGTTGTTGCTGTTGGATAGGACAAAGAGAAATGGAGAGAGGAGGGGAAGACAGAGAGGGGGAAAGACCTGCAGACCTGCTTCACTGCTTCTGAAGGGACCCTTCTGCAGGTGGGGAGCCGGGGGCTGGAACCCAGATCCCTGAGCCGGTCCTTGTGTTTTACGCCATGTGCATCTAACCCGGTGTGCTAACGCTTGGCCCACAGCGAATGTGTTTCTATCTGGCTGGGCAGTGGAGAGAAGACAAAGCCTTGAGAAGACATAACCCAAGCCAGAAACCCCACAGGAAGCCCCAGCTGGTACTGCAGCAGCTCACAGAGGCAGTCCACACACAGTCTGAGTGCTGGGTGCTCAAAGACTCAGAAGGCCCTTCTCTCCATTGTTGCTTCCTCCCATACCCCTTCAGTGCCTGCAGACAGCTGGCCAGACACCGAAACTCGAATCTCCTTTCAGCCTACTTCTTTCCTGGGTCTGGCTTAAAAATTCCAGCATCCAGATTACTGTGGATAGGTTCCCAAATAGAAAACCCACACACAGAAAACTGGGGGAAAAAACTTTATTTGCAAAGCAAGTTCATTCATTTATTTGATTTTTTATTTTTTTAAGCAGACCAAGCAAAATGAAATATTCAAAACTGGGCACTGAGTGCCAACAACAACAACAACAAAAATACAGAAAGTTTTTTTTCTTTAGAGAAAGAAAATAAAAAGTAAATGTCACACTTGTAAAAGTTCAAGGAATACTTTTTCCCCCACAAACTATTTTCTCTTCTACCCACATAATTACAACCACTTGCTCTGTTACAACCACAGCAAAACTGTATGGCAAGGGATGGGATTTTTTTACCTCCTCCATCCTGGGTGCCTGGCTCCTAGCTAGATAAGCATGGTGAGAAACACTGAAAACAAAAATACCTGAATATCTAGGGCAATGGTGTCAGAGTGGAAGCAAATTCAAAGGACTAAGATCACTTCTCACTCTTAACAGACATGTCCTTGTAATCAGGGAAGGGACGGGAGCTCTTTTAAATGGAATTATCCAGAGAGTGGCTTCAACTTGCCAACTCGTTTTTCATGGAATATGCTTCATCAGAACAAAAACTGTATCTCCCGCTGAGTGGAATTTCAGTCTGATTTTTCTAAACTTTTTTTGGCTACTTCAATAATGTTCTTTCATGCTATCCTCTTTCCAATTCTTTTTTTTAAAAACTTTATTTATGTGTGTAGACAGGTTAGTAGATTACAGTACAGTTGGACATTTCTTGTCACACCATGACAGGTGTCTACAAAACACTTTTACCCCCAGCTCAGGCCCTCTTCCATCATCTGACCCAGGACCACAAAGCCCTCCTCCTCACCCCGTGCCCCAGCCTCCCAACTTCCCCTCCCTCCCCAATTCTTTGCAAAGTAGGAGATAGCGAGGGAGAAACAGACACCTGCAGTCCTGCCTCACCACTTGGGAAGCTCTCCCCCTGCAAGTAGAGACCAGGGGCTTGAACCCGGATCCTTGTGTACTGTAGTGTGTACACTCAACCAAGTGCATCACCAACCACCTGGCCCCACTTCCCTAATACTTATAATAAAAACTGCACCTGGCAGAAAATAACCACTGGCCATCTGCAACTCCAGATTAATTTTAATAATACAATAGCTCCTTGAGAGTGGAAGTCTTCTCTGGATACAGGCTCCGTAAATGTTTGCAATTTAAATATTACACATATAGGAGTCATGCGGTAGCACAGTGGGTTAAATGCACATGGCGCAGAGCGCAAGGACCGGCGGAAGGATCCTGGTTCGAGCCTCCGGCTCCCCACCTGCAGGGGAGTCACTTCACAGGCAGTGAAGCAGGTCTGCAGGTGTCTATCTTTCTCTCCCCCTTTCTCTGTCTTCCCCTCCTCTCTCCATTTCTCTCTGTCCTATCCAACAATGACGACATCAATAACAACAATAATAACTACAACAACAATGAAAAACACAGGCAACAAAAGGGAAAATAAATAAATATTTTTTTAAAAATTTTAAATCTTTAAAAAATATATTACAGATATAAAGCCAGTGTTCAAAACACAGAAGAAAAAATAATAATAAAACCAACTAGTAGATACACTCCTCTGGACCATTTTGAACTCAACAGTCAACTGAAGTCACATAAACTTATGAACCAAATTCTCCTTAGCCACAGGTGTGTCACTGAGACTCTACTAGGATGCCCAAAGATGGTGCTTTGAATACTTCTTTCACCTATTTTTTTACAATGACTCGTTTCAGTCAGGGGCTTCTCACACAGAACAGCAGTTTTAAGCAACATTTATGGAGTTTTCTCATTAATCCTCATAATATATAAGTGAACTAGGAGGACCTGGTAATAAAAATGCCTACAGCTCTTCCTAGCTAGCAGACAAGCTTCCCAAGCTACAACCACCTGGGTAGCACATACTAGACGTGGTCCCCTAAGACATGTCCTAAGACCCCCTCAGCGGAGTTATCCTCAGACAACTGTCAAAGAGGTGGCAGGTGGGGGTGTGGGAGGAGGTGGAGTGCTAGTCTAGATCTGAACTTCTTCTAGCTCCGGGTTTAGCCTTTCAGCTCTGGAGTCCTTAACAGTGTGTCTCCAGAGTGCAGGAAAAGTCCAAGTTATGGGGACAGTTGGCCTGTCTGCAATCTGGATAAACACGATTTTCAAGTACCCGTTGTGCACGTCCCAGCCAAAACACTCAATGTGCTCTCATGTTCGAGTCTAGATGTTCACTTTTCTGGAAAGGAAAGAGGAGGCAGGCAGACTCTGAAGCACTGGTGTCCCTCCCATAGACTCTCGGGTGAGAATGGAAATAGATGGAGGGAGGACCATTTCGGTCAGGGCTCAAGAACATGGAGAGGCCGTAAAGGAAGCAGAAGGGAAAACACAACACTGCAGGGCTACCCCCAGAGTGAGTTCCCCATCCAGGAACAGCTGAATTTACCACCTGAAAAGCTGTAAAGTCCATCCCCGTAGTCTAGCACAGACCCCACTATGAAGGCCCAAGATCTACAAGGTAAAGCAAGATCTGGCCCTCTCTCCCATGTGCTCAGTCTCCCATCTGCCCACTGTCTTTACTGCAGCTAGCTGGCCTTCTGTTTTCTTTTCTTATATTTATTTATTTATTTATTTATTTATTTATTTTCCCTTTTGTTGCCCTTGTGTTTTTATTATCGTTTTTATTGTTGTAGTTATTATTGATATCGTTGTTGTTGGATAGGACAGAGAGAAATGGAGAGAAAAGGAGAAGACAGAGAGGGGGAGAGAAAGACAGACACCTGCAGACCTGCTTCACCGCCTGTGAAGCGACTCCCCTGCAGGTGGGGAGCCGGAGGCTCAAACCGGGATCCTTCCACCGGTTCTTGCACTTTGCGCCACATGCGCTTAAGCCGCTGCGCCACCACCAGACTCCCAGCCTTTTGTTTTCTTAGAGGTGCCAAGTCCTTTGGGGGAGCGCACGTCTAACATACGTCTCATATAGGGCACCCTTCCTGAGTGGCTTACTGGACTACACTAACTATTCTGCATGTTTTATACTGTAGGGCGCCCTTCCTTAGTGGCTTACTGGACTACACGACCTATTCTGCATGTTTTGTACTGTAGGGCGCCCTTCCTGAGTGGCTTACTGGACTACACGACCTATTCTGCATGTTTTGTACTGTAGGGCGCCCTTTCTGAGTGACTTACTGGACTACACGACCTATTCTGCATGTTTTGGCTTGATCTCACTTGCTCAGAGATGTCTTCCCTGACTCTTCTAATGGGTGAGGGCATCCTCTTTGAATGTTTTTACAAAAGCCTGCACTTCTTGCCAGATCCAAGGCAGTGTCTCTGGGATTATGTGCTTAACACTGGCCTCCGGCCGGAGACTGGACACTAACTAGCAGTGGGAGTCCTGTTACCCACAGTGTTTAGCGCGATGTAAGAGTAGCGTGTGTTGAATCAGTGAGAGAATTAATTTCCTGAGTCTAAGTGTGTGTATTCACCCAATTACACAAATTAAACTCATCATCTATGATCATAAATCATGTGTCTTCAGCTGAACTCTTCTCTTAAGCCTTTTCACACTTTCACAACCAGCAACACACACGTTCTTCTTGACTCATGAAGAGTTTCGTAAGGGCAGCAGTCAAAGATCTTTAAATAAAGTGTACACTCCAATAAACCCGAAAACTCAGACTTCACAGTATACTTTCTCCAGAAAGTATGTTGCATATGTTAGAGAATTTATTTTTTATTTTTTTAGTGACTAGTAGCAAACTGTCATGGTCATTCTCAAAACTGCTACAAAGTATTTGGTGAGCCTCCTATATATGGATCATTTTTTTATTTCAGCTTTAATTCCATACAGTTATGGGGGGAAATGGGTGGAGGAGAAAGAGGCAGAGACAGTACTGCAGCACTCTACCCTCCACAGGGCTCTTCCGTGGCCTCCTTGGTGTCCCCACGTGCAAGCACCAAACCCAAAAGCTCACACGTGGCAGTGCACTGCCCTATCGACTGCACTGTCTCCTGGCCCCTAGGGACCATCTTTCTTCGTCACTTCTCAGAAAACACTGACACGGGTCCTTCAAGGGCTTCCCCTTTGTATGAGGAAACGAGTTTCCAGGAAAGCAGTTTTCTGGGAGCCAAAGAAAATTGAAGCCAGGAACTGGGAAGTGGTGACACACCCAGTAGAACACAGACATTACCAAGCAGAAGGACGTGGGTTTGAGCCCTCAGCCCCCACCTGCAAGGGGGAAGCTTCAAGAGCGGTGAAGTAGTGCTGCAGGCCTCTCTCTCTCTCTCTCTCTCTCTCCCTATCTACCTACCTATCTATTTATCTTTCTCGCCCTCCCTCTCTCTTCTTCCCTGCTCAACTTCTCTGTTTTCCCAACAAGATACAGAGCTTCAAAGATATCTAAGTCCAAACAAACTCAAGAGTAAGCTGTGTCTTGTCTCTATCACCACTGTATACTTATGCTCCTACCAAATATGCCCCATTCTTTCACTGAGAGTGATGAGACTGTCGCAGTCAAAGCACTTTACCCGGCTGGTCCTCAGACTTCTCCAGACTGCCCTCCACAATTCTTCCAGAGCAAACCTTTTTATTTATTTATTTATTTATTTGAATTTCAATCTCTGTATTGCTATATGGAAAGCTGGGGAAATGTTATGCATGTACAAACTATTGTATTTACTGTCAAATATAAAACATTAATTCCCCAATAAAAAAATTAAATTTTTTTAAAAAGAATTTCAATCTCAACTCTGACACCAGCTTCCCAGACAATACTTTTAGTCCACCTGCATGTTAGCTGTCAGGCTCCGACTAAAATCATGGCCCCCTTGGAACATACCTAAAATAGACTTCCTAGCTTCTTCCCACCTGAAGACCCCTAATTTCATCTGCTCTATTCCTACCTTTGGGTTCCTGTTTGTTAAACAATTTGTCCTGCTTTATATCTTTCAGACACCATGTTGCAGATGGTACTCTGATGCCATCCTGACTTCCCTGGACAGATAACCTTATCAATGTGTCCTGGAACCTCCCCTCCCCAGAGCCCTGCCCCACTAGGGAAAGACAGAAACAGCCTGGGGGTGTGGATCCACCTGCCAACACCCATGTCCAGCGGAGAAACAATTACAGAAGCCAGAACTCCCACCTTCTGCTCCCCATAAAGAATTTGGGTTCATACACCCAGAGGGATAAAGAACAGGGAAGCTTCCAATGGAGCGGATGGGACAGGGAACTCTGGTGGTGGGAACTGTGTGGAACTGTACCCCTGTTATCCTATAATCTTACGAATCATTATTAAATCACTAATAAAAAATAAATAGGAAGTCAGGTGGTAGCACAGTGGGTTAAACGCAGGTGTTGCAAAGCACAAGGAACAGCATGAAGATTCTGGTTGGAGCCCCCAGCTCCCCACCTGTAGGGGAGTCACTTCACAGGTGGTGAAGCAGGTCTGCAGGTGTCTGTCTTTCTCTCCCCTCTCTGTCTTCCCCTCCTCTCTCCATTTCTCTCTGTCCTATCCAACAACAATGACATCAATAATAACTACAACAATAAAACAGTAAGGGCAACAAAAATGGAATAAATAAATAAATTTAAAATAATAAGAGTCAATCAATAAATAAACACCCCCCAAGAAGTGGGAAATGAAACCAGTGGTGGAGATGAAACCATCCTGAGAGCTCAGCAGAAGAGAAAGCTGCTGTCTCCCCAGGCCAGCCAGGTAACCTCAAAGGACTCTGCTGCTCCCCACTGGGCCCCTGTCATGCTTGAGGCCACAGCAACTGCGTGAACGCTGAGACACCACCATTGGTCAGCCCGGAATCTTAAATCCACCCTACTGTGGGGAGCAGGAGGTAGGTCAGAAGAGAAAAGGGCCCATCACCTTGACAGTGAGTAAGAAAGTATGCAAGGGGGACGGAAACAACACTCCCAGAACAATGAGCCAGACATTGAAATGAGAGTAAAGGGGCCAGCAGATGGCTCACTGGGCAGCGCACACGTGTCACCATACATGAGGACCAGGGTCCCGGCCACTAGCTGCCACCTGGGAGCCCCTGCAGGGAGGGAGCTCCCAAAGTGGTGGGACAGCACTGCACTGTCATGCTTTTCTCTTTCCCTATTTCTCCATCTCTCTCTCTCTCTCTCTCTCTCCCTCTCCCTCTCTCCCTCTCCCTCTCTCCCTCTCCCTCTCTCCCTCTCCCTCTCTCCCTCCCTCCCTCTTTCCCTCACCCTCTCCTTCTCCTTCTCCCTTGCCTTCTATCTAGACCAGGAGGAAAAGATAACCACCAGGAATAGTAGAGTCCTTCTCTCTCTCACTCTCTCTCTCTCTCTCTCCCTCTCCCCCTCCCCCTACCCCTCCCCCTCCTCCTCTCCTTTGCCTTCTATCTAGACTGGGAGAAAAAGATGGCCACTAGGAATAGTAGAGTCTTTCTCTCTCTCTCTCTCTCTGGCCACTAGGAATAGTAGAGTCCTTCTCTCTCTCTCTCT
>NC_080169.1:2014443-2089443 GCF_950295315.1 Erinaceus europaeus
CTGTCTCTATCCAATGATAAATAAATTAAAATGTTTTTAAAAGAGGAAAAAGAGTTCTTGAATTTATAAGTGAATAACTAAGTAAATAAATTAAAATGTTAAAAGGTGGCTTCTTTTCTGTTAGTAGCAATCTGTCTATGTGTGGCCAAGTAGAGACACATTCTCCCCTCTCCTAAGGGTGCTGACTTGTGAATTGCAGAGGTGTTATTCCAAGTGTCTAAATAAGCATATGCCTTGACTTCCCGAGTCTTTACCAACTTATGGTAACACTACTGTTTTGTTTTCAAAAAATGTGGTAGTAAGAAGTAAAACACTAGTTTAAAAAAAAAAGAAGTCATAAAAATAAGAGTACGGGGGACAGGTGGTAGAGCACATGGTTAAACGTACATGCTGCAGTGTGCAAGGACCCTGGTTCAAGCCCCCAGTCCCCACCTGCAGAAGGAAAGCTTTGTGAGTGGTGAAGCAGTGTGACAGGTGTCTCTGTCTCTTTTCCTCTCTATTACCCCCATTCCCCCCCCCCCTCTCAATTTCTGGCTATCTCTATCCAATAAATATATAAAGATAATTTTTTAAAGTTTTAGAAAGAGCAGCATATCCTGATGCATTTAGAGTGAAATTACAGATGTCTTGACGTTCCTGTTGGGCAGAGTGTCTCAGTAAGAGGGCTAAAGACCCAAAGGCACTGGGGGCTAGGCAGACACACAAGACTAGGAAATGGTACTGTGAGTGACATCACAGCTTCAAGTCTTGGGGAGAGAAGCCACAGGCATCTCAAACAGAGAAAGCAGCAAGGCTGTGTCTGCAGTGCTAAATGCTCTGTGTTCCCAGCTGACCTCTCCTGCCTCTGACTGGTGGGGCCTGCATAGTCCCAGGGAGTTGGTTTTGAATTGTAAAGCAGCCCAGAGAAGTATCCCTGGCTTTGCCTGCAGGAGTCCCTTCAGCCTGGAAGGCAAGGTCTTTCATATCTTGGATCCAGCCCTTGGGGATGCTGTACGTTTTCTGATGTTCATTCCATATAACAGGAGCACACTGTAAAAACCTCTCTGAAAGAGGCAAGTCTCAGTTGTCAGGAGGGCCTGTGTCAGAAAGACAAGATTTCTAAATAAGTTCACAACCTCGGCTTGCCGCACAACGCAGAAACACCCAGACTGTTTAGCACGGTTTTCCATTTTAGATCAGAGGCAGTCAAGCCCATGTGAGTTACTGACAGAGGGACTTTCACAGGTTATACTTTAAAGAGGGACCCCACACACAGGCACACACACTCCTTTCTTATTTTCTTCTAGAAACTTTGAATATTCTGATGGGATGTGTAGTCCCCTAAAATGAAACTGCCTGATTTAAATCAAGACCTTTCTTCTTTAATTTTTTTTGTGTGTATGTGTGTGTGTGCTCACACACATGCTTTATATATATATTTTTTTATTTTCCACTTTGTTGCCCTTGTTGTATTATTGTTGTAGTTATTACTATTGTTGTTATTGATGTCGCCATTGTTAGATAGAAGAGAGAGAAATGGAGAGAGGAGGGGAAGACAGAGAGGGAGAGAGAAAGACAGACACCTGCAGACCTGCTTCACCACCTGTGAAGAGATTCCCCTGCAGGTGGGGAGCCGGGGGCTCGAACCAGGATCCTTACAACAGTCCTTGCGTTTCGAGCCACGTGGGTTTAACCCGCTGCACTACCGCCCGACTCCCACATGCTTTCTTAAATAACTATAACAAAAGAAGTCTCAGGGAGCTGGTTTCTCCATCACTACTGTGGGTAGGAACAGAACAGCTAAGGAATAGACTTGAAGAAAATCTATTTCTGGGGCAGGAGTAGGTAGCATAATGGTTATGCAAAGAGACTTTGATGCCTGAGGCTCTGAAGTCCTGGGTTTAATCCCCCAACCACAAATCTAAACTGATCAGTGCTCTAGTAAAATAAGAGAAAGGGAAGAATGAAGGGAGGGAGGAAGGGAGGGCCGAAGGAAGGACTATTTCTGTTTAGAACATACTAGATATGTGATGTCTAACAGCCAACAAAGTGTGTCTCTAGTAGTGATGGCAGGAAGAGAGAAGAAACATTCAACTACCAGTACAGCTTCCGACCCAGAGGGACACACAGCTCATTGTTCAGGAAATCACTCCACAGGAAATCCCTGGTATTTTCACATCATCTTTCCTCACTACCCAAAACCAGACAGGCAGAGGTCAACACAGTGAAGAAAGTCTGAGATCACCATCTAGAATTCTAGCCACTGAAAGCAAAGCACCACTCAGGCAGGGCAAGGAAACTCCACGAGTGAGTTGCAGCTTCACTCTGTCCAAAACAATCCTTCCTTCCACAGTCACCATTTTCCTGCTAGGAAAATAAAAATCCTCGGGAAATATCAGAAGCTGACCTGACCTGGTCAGAGGAAGAAGAGAACTTAGGTGTGTCTAGAAAGCATACTAGATGTGACTACTGGTACACTCTTAAACCAACCACCTTCAAGGTGTCTGCAAGTGCTCAGGGGTGGGTGTGGGGGTTAGAAGTCCATCGCTTGTGTCTGCAAACTTTTCTCCCTGTCTAAGAGAACCAGAAATGCCTCCTGGTGTACTGAACTACTGCACCAAAAGCAAAAATCTAAAGCCTTTACCCTTCCCCCAGAGAAAGCTGAAGTTGCAAATAGGAAGGCAGTCTACCTCAAAAGACAAGTCTCTTTGTGGAATGGAAGGTAGCAGCAACTGGAATGAACAGAAAAGCTGTCCTTGAACTCTGCAGGTGACCATTACGGGGCCATTTAGGAGCCGGGGTGAGCAGATTCTGTAGTCAGATATCAAGGGGGGACAGGGGGAGCGGGTCAGGGGAAGGAAAGAGATGAGAGAGATCTACTTACAGTCCTCGGAGGCGAAGCCAGATCTTCTCGATCTGTTCGGGCTGCAGGTACTTCAGAGAGTTGCTCTCAAATTCTTCAATCTCCTTGGTCGGTGACTCCATAGCTGCGGGGCAGCGCTGAGAGCGGGGTTCAGAGTCTGTGTTATCTCCTCCACCTCCTCTCCTCTCCCGGGCCCTCCAGCCCCAGCCAAGAGCGGGCGTGCCTTTGCGCTCCCCTCGGGCACCCCCCCAAATCGGGACTTAAAACGCACTCACATCAAGGGCAGCTCCTTCCCAGGTGCTCCCTGGAGGAAGCAGCAGGAAGCTGCCACGGTTTGGGGTAAAGACTGCTCCTACTCAAAGACAAAGCACCTTGGCTTCATTTGGATTCTCTTCTTCTTTCATTTCTTTCTTCTTCTTCTTCTTCTTCTTCTTCTTCTTCTTCTTTCTTTAAAGCCCCAGAAGCGATTGGGCTGACAGCTGAAGTGTTTGGGAGCTGGAGAGCCCAGCGGCAGAGAGGGGCGGAGAGGGGAGGGGAGCACGCAAGGAGGGAGAAAGTGAGAAGAGGTGCCTAGTGGGGGGCACAGCTACGGGAGAGCCAGGGCTGTCAGAGTGGAAGCCAAGCCGCTGGCTCCCTGCCCGGGGGTGCCCAAACTCCCTTTTTTCTCCGCCCCTCTCTTTCTCTCTCTGGGCTTTCTTTCACTTACCAGCAGCTCTGCTGACAAGCGAGAAACTGACAACAGAAAAGCCATCTGTCAGAAAAGCGCGCTGGGTGGTGTCTGGTCTAGCGCCCTCAGCACAGGGAGGGGCTGCCTGGCGGGAGGGCACCACCTCTGCTGGGCGCAGGCCTGCGGATTCAGGCCTGGAACCCCGGGATGGCCAGGTGCAGCAGATGCATGGGCAGCCCGCCACCAGTCTGGTCCCCAGCCCAGCTGGGTGGGTGGCTCCTGGGGTCCTCACAACTAAGCGGCAAAGCAGCACTTGCTTGAAAACCTGGGCGGGTGTCCGGTCCTATGAGGGTGGCTAGGGGTGAGGCACAAGCTGTCCCCAGGCTCCTCAGAGTTTAAGCCTGGAGCTTTCCTTTGTAGCACTCCGAAAATGCCCTAGAGCCCTGGCATTAGAGATATTAAAGCCATTGACAAGAGCTAAAGTGACTGCACATCACACTCAGCAAGTCCTGATAGATGCTCTCTAATGCTAAGGGCCAGTGTGCTCTCGCGCTCTCTCTCTCTTTGATAGAGATGAAGGTGAGGGGCCAGGCAGGGACACACTCGTTGAGCACACTTGTTACGGTGAGCAAGGGCATGGGTTCGAGCCCCCAGTCCCCACCTGCAGGGGGGGAAGCTTCATGAGTGCTGAAGGTGTCTCTCTCTCTTTCTCTCTCTCTCTCCTTCTCCCTACTTGCCCCTCTCAATTTCTCTCTGTCCTAGCCAATAAATAATACATATATAAATAAAACAATAAACAGTTGTTTCATTTAAAATAAAATAATAAAAAATAAAGAATAATAAATAAATAAATAAAAGAGCTGACGTGGATATGGTTGGCATGGCCAGTACCGTGCGCTGCAGTGTAGCTGGCAAGGATGCACACATCACCTGCCATAAATCTGAAGTCACCTCGCTGGAATATACCCTTAAAGATTGCCCAGAAGCACACAGGTTCTCAAGGAGTCAAAGTGTGACTATCAAACACAGCATTCAGCAGCCAACATATCTGCACAGAATTCACATATCTGAATGAAACCAATTAGCCACCTGATGACACCCAGCAAGGAACGGTGGCCAGAGGGAATGGGATGCTAACAGAAGAGATTATTTAAAGAAATTGTGGGGGGCAGGGGCAAGGTTACTCAGAGCAGGCTTTATCCATTTGAGCACCTTGGGAAGTCTGTCAGAATATAGAAGTGTAGCACTGACCATATCAGCAAACATATCAGAAACTGGGGCCAGGTGGCGGCCCACCTGCTTAAGCACACACATTACAGTTCACCCAGAGAGGCTCAGCTTTCCCAGCTGAGAGGCAGTGCTGTATGTATCTCTCTTTCTCTCCCATCTCACTCTCCTCCATCAATTTCTCACTGTCCTATCAAATATAAGAAAAAGAAAATAAGGCCTGGGTGGTAGTGCACCTGGCTGAGTGCACATGTTACAGTGAACAAGGGCCCGGGTTCGAGAGTCCTGTCCCCACCTACAGGGCGACAGATTGGCCAGTGGTAAAGCAGGGCTGCAGGTGTCTCCCTGCCACTACCCTCTCAATGTCTAGCTGTCTCTATCCAGTTATAAAGATAATTAAAAAGAAAAATGTAGACAAAAGTTTTTAAAGTTGTTGAAGTATGATTTGCTTTATTTTATAAAAAGATTAAATGAAAGAGTTGGGTGGTAGTGCAGCAGGTTAAGCGCACATGGCTCAAAGCACAAGGACCGGCGTAAGGATCCCGGTTCGAGCCCCCGGCTCCCCACCTGCAGGGGAGTCACTTCGCAGGCGGTGAAGCAGGTCTGCAGGTGTCTGTCTTTCTCTCCCCCTCTGTCTTCCCCTCCTCTCTCTATTTCTCTCTGTCCTATCCAACAACGACAAAAGCAATGGAAACAATAATAATACCTACAACAACGATAAAACAACCAGGGCAACAAAGAGGAGGAAAAAAAAAGAACAGCCTCCAGGAGCAGTGGACTTGTGGTGCAGGCACCGAGCCCCAGCAATAACCCTGGAGGCAAATAAATAAATAAAAGAGAGAGAGAGAGAGGCGTCGTGGACCCACGTGTGGGCCCCTACAGGACCTTGCCCTAGTGTGGGTCAACATTGGTGAGGACTGGCTCAGTCTCTGAAGGGAGGCTGGGACAACATACTCTGCTGCTCAAGGAAGATGTATCTGGCAAGGAGTGCAGCCTGGAATGTTCCCAGCTGTGACCACAGACTGTGAGCCCTGACCTACAGGGATGCAGAGGTCACACAAGCTGCTGTGCTGAATATGGGCTCCAGGTCAAATCGATGGGGTTTACAGTTAACGGTATTAAATACTTTTCCCATAATTGGGAGCTACTCTCTTCCCTGATTCAGCTTTCTAGTCCTATTTCCAACTCTGACACCATCTCCCCCAGACAATGCCTTTGGTTCACTGGCATGTTAGCTGTCAGGCTCAGACAAAACTTAGTAAAGTCATGGGCCCCTTGGAATATACCTAAAATAGACCTACTAGCTTTTTCCAAAATAGAGACCCCCCCCCAATCTCATCTGCTGTAGTCTGACCTTTAGAGTCCTGATTATTAAGTGGTTTGTTCTGCTTTGTATCTTAATGCTTTTTCAGCCACCAAGTTGCAGATGCCACCATGATGCCAACCTTCTTACCTGAACGGATGACCTCACCAATGTGTCCTGGAGCCCTGCCTCCCCTGGGCCCTACCCCACTAGGGAAAGACAGAAACAGACTGTGTCGGGGTGGGGGAGTAATGGATCCACCTGCCAACACCCGTGTCCAGCGGAGAAGCAATTACAGAAGCCAGAACTCCCACCTTCTGCTCCCCATAATGATCCTGGGTCTATGCTCCCAGAGAGATAAAGAACAGGAAAGCTTTCAAAGGAGGGGATGGGATACAGAACTCTAGTGGTGGGACTAGTGTGGAATTGTACCCCTCTTATCCTGTGGTCTTATTGATCGTTATTAAATCAATAATTTTTAAAAAAAAAAGGCACAAAGGGAGGAAAGCTATGAACAGGGCCTACCCAAGGGCAAATGTAAGATAGTAATAAAGCACCCTTCATCATCTTGATACATAAATAACATCAAAAACTTTGTTTCAGTGACATTTTGATAATGAGCCATTTTGATAATGAGCTGTGGGATTATCTTATTTGATCCATCAGTTGAGGTGATACGTGAGTCAGTCATTATTACCTGCAGTACATAAATGACAGAGTGAGGACAGGGCGGCCTACCAGCTTACCTCTAACTAGCAGCCAGGTAGTGTGACAGTTAGACATTCTCACTCCTGGCCCAGTGGCCACCTTGCCTCCAGAATGCACTGCCAGCCCAGCAAGACGGACTTGGCTGCGTTAATGAAACTTAAATTTTCTTCATGTGTAACTGCTGATGTTACAGTCAACCAAAATGGGACTCAAATGCACATTAATCAGCAGATTGCTCTTCCTAGCACTGTGAAGCCAATTTGAACACAGAAGATCTCAGGACTGAGGGTGGACTTAGCGATCCCTTTACCCAAGCTGATGGTGGCTGATCTGGGTCCAGGAGCCATCTTTCCTGTCTCCTGGGCCAGGGCACTGTTATCTACTTCTTTCCTGGGTCTCAAGAAAAACTCCCACTTCTGTCCCAGGATTTATAGCTTGTTCACAGACAAGACCCCACAAAAAGCACAAACACAGACCTCCTGAAGGGAGTGGGAGAAGAAGGAAAGGAAAAAAAAGCTGGGAACATGGAAAAGTATGTAGTGTTCTAGGGAATAACAAGAAGCCTGATATGATCAGAAGGGCTATGAAAGGAACAGAGAAGATGGAAGAAAAACTTGGATGCCAGGTGAAAGCTTAATCTTCTCATTCTTGGAAAAAGAAGTATTAAAATCTGTCTAATCAGGTCGGCAGTAAATGCAAAGCAGAACTGTGTTTTAACTAGTAGGATCTGGAGCAGAGAAGATAGCATAATATCAATAGTTACACAAAAAGAATCTCGGGGGCCAGGTGGTGGCACACCTGGTTGAGCGCACATGTTACAGTGCACGAGGACCCAGGTTCAAGCCCCCAGTCCCCACCTGCAGGGGGAAAGCTTTGTGAGTGGTGAAGCAGGGATGCAGGTGCCTCTCTGCCCCTTTGCTGTCTCTATCCAATAAATAAATAATTTTTTTTTAAAAAATAAGGAATCTTATGACTGAGGCTCCAAGGTTGTAGGTCCTATCCCCTGCACCACTATAATAAACCAGAGCTGAATAGTGCTCAAACAAAAAAATAAAACAAACCTATATGGAAAACTGGGAAATGTTATGCATGTACAAACTATTGTATGTGCGGTTGAATGTAAAACATTAATTCTCCAATAAAGAAATTAAAAAATAAATAAAATAAAACAAAACAAAAACATGATTTATAAAGAAGGGGGAAAAAATCAAGTTTTTTGAGAAGTTAATGTCTGAACTGCAACCAGAGATTACTCGCAGATCCGGATCTCTCTATCTAGAGATAAAGGGGCTGGGGGTGGGTTAACCTGGTTAGGCACACACAGTTCTAAGCGCAAAGATCCAGGTTCCAGCCCCCTGCTACTTCGCCTGCAGTATGGTTCACAAGTGGTAAAGCAGGTCTGCAGGTGTTTCTTGTTCTCTCTTCCTCCTTATTCCCCCTCCCCTCATAATTTCTTTCTGTCCTAGCCAATAAAATGGGGAAAAAATGACCTCTAGGAGCAGTGGATTCGTAGTACTGGCACCAAGCTCCAGAGAAAACCCCGGAGACAAAAATAAATAAATAAATAAATAAATAATAGGCTGAGACAAGCCACAAACGCTTAAATCTTCTAAATTCATCTATTCATTAAATCTTCTATAATCTTCTATATTCCACTCATTCACTCAACTATCTGCTGAATATGCCCTGCATGTCAGGCATTCTACAGATTAGTAGGTATGCAGTGGCTACTCAGGATATTCAGGGCCTGCACCAGGAATCATTAGTCCAGTTGGGAAAACAGGCAGTCAACAGATTGTGAAATAGCAAACGTATCACCATAGATTACGAAGAGAAATCAAACAGAATCCAGTAAAGAAAGCAATGTGGATGGGGCCTATCTACAAATAGGTTGGCCATCCAGCCAACTCTTGCTGTAGGGCACAACCCTCTAAAAGGCAGTGACTCAGAACAGTGACAGTCATGTTCTGCCTCCCGCGATTCTATGAGTTGACCAGGAAATTCTGTGAGTTGACCAGGCCGGTCTTACTTGAGACGGTAACTGGAGCTTTAGGAAACAGTATGGTTTAACGTTCACATCTGAGCTCTCAGAAGGGACAGCAGGGAGGGTGGAATCTCTCTCTTGCCCATGGTCACTGCTGGAGGCAACTTATGTCATCTTCCAGTGGAGCAGGAAAGAGCTTCTGGTGGTCAAGAAGCAGGAAGGAGGGAGTGCATAGTGAGGACAAGAACAGTGGCCCGGCCCAGGGGAAAGTGGAGGAGGGACCACAGGAGAGCTGTCAGGAAAGACCTGAGAACAGGTTCTCATCTGAAGGCAAGGAGACATCAAAGAGATGGATGTTTATAAAGAACCAGTCTGAGTGAAATGTGGCTGGGAAGGATCAAGGATGCCTCCCCCGCTTCCCCGGGATCAATTCATCAGAGATATTAAATGATCTCAAGAAATGGCACAGACTAAGCTGAGGCTCTAGATGCAGGAGTATTCTAAGTCCAGTGATAGCAATGTACTAATCCATCAGTGACAATGAGCTTACTTCCTTTCTTAAAATATTTTTACTGGGGGTCGGGCGGTAGCGCAGCGGGTTAAGCGCAGGTGGTGCAAAGCGCAGGGACCGGCAGAAGAATCCCAGTTCGAGCCCCCCGCTCCCCACCTGCAGGGGAGTCGCTTCACAGGCGGTGAAGCAGGTCTGCAGGTGTCTGTCTTTCTCTCCCCCTCTCTGTCTTCCCCTCCTCTCTCCATTTCTCTCTGTCTTATCCATCAGCAACAACATCAATAACAACAATAATAATGACCACAACAGTGGTAAAACAACTAGAGTAACAAAAAGGGAAAAAATAGCCTCCAGGAGCAATGGATTCGTGGTGCAGGCACCGAGTCCTGGCTATAACCCTGGAGGCAAAATATATATATATTTTTTTAAAGATTTTTTATTTGTTTATTTATTGTTGGATAGAGAGAGAGAAATTGAGAGGGGAGGAGTAGATAGATAAGGAGAGAGACAGAGAGACACCTGCAGACTTGCTTGTGAAGCTTTCCCCCTGCAAGTGGGGACTAGGGGCTTGAACCTGGACCCTTGTGCACTGTGATGTGTGCACTTAACCAGGTGCGCCACCACCTAGCCCCTATGAACTTACTTCCTTGTTGGCTATAGCACTAAAGATTCAGCAGATTCCAGGAAAGCAGAGACAGTGAATATATGTCCATCACTACCCCTGAGTGTATAACTAGCCAATGACCAGCTGTGCTTCTCAAAGAAGGACTATGAAATTTATCTCCTTATGCTCCAAGGTGGTTCCTGCCACATAAACTATCTTCAAAGACTAAACTGCAGGCATGGAAGCAAATGAATCTGCAAGTGGGGTTACCCAGCCAGGAAAGAACATTGAGGTACTTCCCAGGGCATAGCTGTATATAGAAACATTTGGATTTAAATTATCGAGCGGTCGTACTTCCAGAAAAGTGAAATGTCACATTCTGTGTGTTTCGGTACACAAAGGGAATAAAGAACATTAACTACTTTTGACAGTGTTTTCAAAACTATCCTCGGGGACCTCTAGATGGTCCATTCCACGTGCTGTGATACTCAGAAGTGAACAGATTTTTCAGACATAGGAGATGAAAAGAATAATGTCTTCATGAATGCCTCCCACCCACACACTTCTGACAGATTTGCCCTAATAAAAAAGACCCCAGAGGCATCTTGATTCTGGTTGATAATCCTTCAAACATACAGAGGGAAAAAGTCATGAGGATTTGATGTAGTCATGCACTCGTACTTCTGCAATATTACCAGACAACTAAAAGTAGGGAGTGAGGCTTGATTTACAGACATGAATGGAAACAGATGAGGACAATTTACAAGTAACTACAGCATGCAAGGCAAGAGGCTGGACAACCACGAATGGACCACCAGGAGCAGTGTGGGGCCTGGTGGGTGCTCACAGGTAGAGTTAAGTTATATGGCTCCCCACCACCTGGGCTCCACATCAATGAAGAAATGAAAATGATCCTGCTTGGCTGGATTTAAGGAGCACTTGAAATTTATAGCCAAAGCATGAAGAGAGTGCTGAGTCCCAGAAAAGGGCTCCAATCAAGGCAATGAGGTTCTGTCAGAAGCCATTCTGCTCCCACTCTGGGCAAATCGGAGTCTTCGGAACCAATTAGTCTCTAAATAAGAAAGATTTCCCTTAGTGGGCCCCCGCCCTCTGCCCCCACCCAAGTACAAAGAACACTTGTGAAAATCGGTGCCTGCAACATCACAGACGCCACCTCCTTCTCCAGGATCCAATTTTAATTATCCGAGCAATAATTCAATGGCCGGAAAGCAAGCGTTCCTGTTAGATCAGTTTCGAGCAACACATAATTCACCACTAATGTCTGCAACTCGTGACTTCTTTTCCTGTTTATTTGTTGCAGAACTTACTTGTCTCTGTGTGCTGAGACCAGCTGATGAGAGAGGAAACTTCAGTGTATGACCTCTGTAACTCCCCTTCACCTCCCACTGCAAAGTTAAACTGGGTGACGCATGTATGGACAGAGGGATGGTCACTCCTGACTTCTGGAGCTCTCCTGGTGATTGTGGCTCTTAGAAACAGCATTCTCGCCAAATGGAAAATGTGCTGATGTCAGAATAATGGCAGGGAGACGCAGATCACTCAATTCTATTACAGACTTGATGAGAATTTCAGTGATATCATCCCTCCTGTGGTTATGATTCTGTCCTATCCTGGAAAACACTACTAGTGAAGGAGGCATCTTAGTCCATCTAAAACATAAAATAAATGTTTTTAGAGGAAAAGAAGAGGGGCCGGGTGGGCGTGCACCTAGTTGAGCGCACAGGTTACGGCACACAAGGACCCAGGTTCGAGCCCCCAGTCGCCACCTGCTGAGGGAAAGCTTTGCAAGTGGTGAAGCAGGGCTGCAGGTGTCTCTCTGTCTCTCTCTCTCTCTCTCTCTCTCTCTATCTCCCCTACTCTCTCGATTTCTAGCTGTCTTTATCCAATAAATAAAGATGATAAAAACTAAAAGAGACAGAGTAGGAAGAAAGAAAGGCGCTTGTTGCTGAGTTGTGGAATACTTCTGACTAAAAACAAGTCTTCTGAAAATGTAATGACTTCACTTTTTCTTTGTTTCTTTTTGTAAACCAATTAAGTAAGTACTTAAATGGAGAGCTTATCAGAGTTTGCTCTCGAAACGCACATGTGGACGCATTACTCTGGGCATCCGGGCAACGGCCTGGCACCGTGTCATTCTGGGCCTCTGGCTGAGCCCATGTTGCTTACAGTTTGCAAACATTTAAGCCACGCTGCTTCTCCTCTTTGGGTCGCCTGCCTCAGCCTGAGCCCCGCAGCAAGTGGAGGCCCCATTTGTCCCAGCTGCTGCTCAGCATCAGGCCAAATCAATATCCAGTCAGATGGAGTTTTCACAGCAACAACTGATAGCGCCCTGAGGCTCTATGACGTCAGGGGGTGTTTGCAAAGCAGAGGAAAATCCCTCTTTGCACCTGTCTGACCTCACCCCAGCAGCGCTGGCTGGGTCTTTAATCACCCGTGAAACAGTGCAGGGGAGAAGCAGAGTGGAGGAGAGGCTGCAGGGATGGACCAGATGTGACTCATGCTTCTCACCTTGGAACGGGAAGGAACATTTTTTGGAGCAGGATTCCACCCTGGCCTACTTCCAAGGGACACAGGAAAGAGAAAACCCTTCCTGTTCTCCTCTGACAAGAACCATAAGACGCAGCTGGAAGGAAAGGCCAACATCAATAACACACGGGGACACGAGGCTGACATATTTTTCATCTCTCTGGGTAACCAAGTGGCTGTCAAAATATGTCTCTTAAAGGCCATATGTAGACAGAGCTGTCACTGTCCCCAGAAGGCAGAAGGGCAAGTTTAACCCTGAACCACATCCAGAGGACATGTCTCGCCTCTGTCCTTTTTCCCAAATATACATTTCGCCACCCACAAGAGGAGCAGTAGCTTATTGGTGGCCATTATGATAATAGCAAAGGTTGGTTGCCTGTATGTACGAACTACCGTCCTGACCAGCATAATGGTGCAGAGACATAACTCACCCAAGGTCAGAGAGAAAGTGGCAGAACCGGATTGGAACTGAAGTCTGTAGGGACTGTGAGTCAGTGAAGAGGCAAATTTTAAGAATCTGATCCAAAGTCCTCCAATGCTGCTGAGGTAAATTTGAAACGACAAACCACTCCAAGTCACCTTTAGCCCCTTTACAAAGAAGAAATGAAGAAAGACAGCAGGGAAGAAACCATCTGTCCCAGACCACACCTGGAGATAGCAACACAAAAACAAAAATGAGGGGGTCGGGCGGTGGCGCAGCGGGTTAAGCGCTTGTGGCGCAAAGTGCAAGGACAGGCAGAAGGATCCCGGTTTGAGCCCCCGGCTCCCCACCTGCAGGGGAGTCGCTTCACAGGCGGTGAAGCAGGTCTGCAGGTGTCTTGTCTTTCTCTCCCCCTCTCTGTCTTCCCCTCCTCTCTCCATTTCTCTCTGTCCTATACAACAACAAATGACATCAACAACAATAATAATAACCACAACAAGGCTACAACAACAAGGGCAACAAAAGGGGGAAAAGAGCAAGAGATCAAGAAAGCTGCTGGGCTCAGCTCCACTGGCAGACCCGCTGTCTTCACCCTGGAATCAGCTATCACTTCAGAGCAAGAGTTGTGATCACACCCACATGGCCCAGCTTTCATCTCTGGTTATGTTTAGCGTACAACATCGTGTTCCCAGGGCTTCCCCACCGCCCCCCTCAAGCCCCTCTCTCCCCCTCTCTCTCGGTTCTGTTTCTCTGAAGAACCCTGACTGCCAGGTTTATTCTGCACCAGGACATCCACTAGAACTTGAAGGAGAACTATCACAGCTACAGATAAAGCATAGGTTATCTGCATCGCTACTGTGGGCTGGCAGTGTGGATCCATCCACCAACGCCCATGTCCAGCAGAGAAGCAATGACAGAAGCCAGACCTCCCACCTTCTGCTCCCCATGAAGAATTTAGGTCCATGCTCCCTTTATAGGAAGGGAAGCTTCCAGTGGAGGGGATGGGACACAGAACTCTGAAGGTGGGAACTGTGTGGAATTGGACCCCTACAATCTTGCAATCTTGTTAACCATTATTGAATCACTAATAATTTTTTTAAAATAAAAAGAGAAAGTGAATGTTTCAAGGCCAGTCCAAAGACCAGAAAAGAACCAATCTTCCAGCTCAAGTGGCCAAGGAGGAGAAGTTCTTCATACTTGGGCTTTTTGTTCCATCCTGGCCACTAGCTGCCTGGATGGACCCAGTGGCATTAGGCAGTGCAGTCAGCTGACCACAGACAAGCTTCACCTCATGGCACAGGACCTGAGTCCTTGTTAGGGTTTATTTAGATTCCCTGTGCATGAAGCACTAGGTTTACTGCCTGCACTGCAGAACAGTGCCCTGATCTCTCTCTTTCTCCGTCGTCCCGAAAATACAAACTAGGGGGCCAGGCGTTGGAGCACCTGGTTAAGCACTCACATCACAGTGTGCAAGGACCTGTGTTCAAGTCCCTGGTCCCCACCTGCAGAGGGAAAGCTTCACGAGAGGTGAAGCAGGGCTGCAGGTGTCTCTGTCTCTCTATCTTCCCCCTCCCCTCTCAATAATAAATTTAAAAATCAAAGTAAATAAACTTTTAATATATATACATATATACTAAAAAGAAGAAGAATGATTTCATCAAGAAACATTTCATCATAGGCACATCCAGCAGAGTATTTGGCCAAATTCTGGTCACTTCACAGCACAATTAAGTTGACTCAAAAATTAGCATTCACGACATCGAAGCACAACCACAAATTAACAAGGTTGAATACAGCTGAGGTCTGGGCTATTTAAAGACCAAAGTGCCAACCAGAAAGTTAGCAGGTCAGATGGTACGCCCACCATCAGTCCCAAGATGCCTAATGAAGCAAGGGAATCACTCAGAAGTCCAGCAAGAAGGAAGCATCCCACAGTCTCAGCTGCTGCCCCGGGCCCCTCACCACAGATCAGCAGAACGTGGCGCCAACTTCAGCACAAACATCTGGAGAAGTAAGTGCACCTCAGCCTCTGACCACAGCCCCACATCCCAAGAAAAGACTGTCCCTAAATCATATAACTTCAAAGCCCAGAAGGTGCCACAGTGAATAAAGGGTTGGACTCTCTCAGACGTGAGGCTCTGTGTTTGAGTCCTGACATCACACTGCCTAGAACAATGTCCTGGTTCTTTCTCTCTTCTCCTCACTCTTGTTAAGAAGTAAATATGTTTTTAATCATAAGGCTATGCAGCGGTGCACCTTGTTAAGCGCACATGTTACATGCTCAGCACTGATGGGGCAGGCCTGCGCCAAGCTCTTCAAGACACTGACCCACAGAATCCTTACCTGGGGCAGGTAAGCATTTGTTTTCTCCATTTTATAGAAGAAAGTGCTGGGATTCATAGAAGTTAAGAGATTTGCCCAAGGTCCTATAACCTTGGAAAGTCCATCTCCTTGTGCACTTTCTCAAGTGTTTGTGTGTGACGCTTGTGAAACAAGATGGGGAATTCAAGTTCACGTGATCCTAACAGAACCCCTGCTCAGACATTTTATCTAACTTAACTTTTTATTGTATTCATTTAAGGATTCATTTAAGGATGTCAAATGTTTTATGAGTCAAAGTAGAAAAACTACAGGTAGAAAGATGAATGCAGGAGCCAGGTGGTGGTGCGCCTGGTTAAGCGCACATGTTACAGTGCACAAGGACCCAGGTTCAAGTCCCCGGTCCCCACCTGCAGGGGAAAAGCTTCATGAGTGGTGAAGCAGGGCTGCAGGTGTCTCTGTCTCTCTCCTTCTCGATCTCCCACTTCTCTCTCAATTTCCTTCTGTCCCTACTGAATAAATAAATATCTTTAAAATGAATAAAATATGAAAGGCAGAGTGGTTAGGGGGAAGAACACAGCAACTGAAATGTGTTCAAAGGAAACATTGATGGAGGGAAACTAGGGATTGATGGATGATAGAGGCAAGAACATATTTGTGAAAAAGAACAACTTTATCATCTTAATTAATATTTGAATTTTCTTATTCAAAATATCAGGGAATCATAGAAAAGGAAACTGCCGGAGGTGGGGGGAAGGCAGGAAAGCTTCAGTTTGGTCTAGAGATGAATAATAGTAATGGTTTTTCACCACAATGTATATGTGCTTAATGGCACTAAATCCTTTACTCTAGGCATTAAAATGGCAAGCCGTAAAGCATACATATTTTATATTATATGCATATTTTGCCACAGAACAGAAAATGAGAAGGGCAAATTGTTTTTTGAAAAAATTGCTATAATAACAATAATTGCTCTTGTCTATTTACAAATACTTTACATAAACAAAGCATAAATGCAAATGTATTAAATATGGCAGATGAAAAGAGAAGCTTAAGTTTTTCAAAAAGAAAGTTATACACAAAAGAAAGGAAGAAAGAAAGAAAGGAAGAGAAAGGAAGAGAAAGAAAGAAAGAAAGAAAGAAAGAAAGAAAGAAAGAAAGAAAGAAAGAAAGAAAGAAAGTTACACACATCATCATGAAACTCCATGGTGGGGGAGTCAGGCTGTAGCGCAGCAGGTTAAGCGCAGGTGACGCTAAGCGCAAGGACCGGCATAAGGATCCCGGTTCGAACCCCGGCTCCCCACCTGCAGGGGAGTCGCTTCACAGGCGGTGCAGCAGGTCTGCAGGTGTCTGTCTTTCTCTCCCCCTCTCTGTCTTCCCCTCCTCTCTCCATTTCTCTCTGTCCTATCCAACAACAACGACATCAATAATAACTATAACAACAAGGGCAACAAAATAAGTAATTAAATAATTAAATTTAAAAAAGAAAAAAGAAAGAAAAGAAAAGAAACTCCATGGTGACAGCTAAAAAGAGGACAGGTCAGACAGTCTGGGGGTGAAGGAGGGACTGGCCCTGGGGGAGCAGAGGGCCAACAGCACCCCACTGCAGACCCGGCAGATAACATACTAAGAGGTGTCTTCTCTTTCACTTTATCAGGCAAGCCGAGGACCCTTTCAGCCTGGGAGCTTGAGTCCAGTTCTGGGAAGCAGGACTGTACTCATCTCGTGAGAATTCATCTTCTTCATCGCGCTGTAACAGCAGCGTCTGTCCTCTCCTGCACTTCCCATTTTCTGCCTTCTGCTACCAGCTATACTGATGTGCACACCTTCTGGCTGTTGCTATTATTGTGTTGAGAGAGTCAGAGACAGAGACGAGACGAGGAGTGAAAGAGAACACTGTACTTGAGCTTTCTTCAGTGCAGTGGCGGCCAGGCTTGGCCCTGCGTTGCACACAGTAAAGCGAAGTGCATATCCAAGTGAGCTGACTCACAGGCCCTGTAACAGGCACCAGTCGGAGGATAAGTGAATCTGTGAATGGCCCCTTACAGTCCATTTCACCCACAGTCACCTTGCAAAGCAAAGGCTGTCTGACCATGCTTCATATTTCTATGGACAGAATGATATAGTGGGGGGAAAAATATAGAGAAAGGGAGGAGAGAGAAAGGAAGAAGGGGGAAGAGGAAAGGGAAGGAGCTTTCTGTGTATCCCATCAGAGTTCAGGCTGTTTTATCACCACAGAAGAATTTCTTATCTGGAGAAATCAGTGGTATAAATCCTGGTGTGTTTAATAGGAAAATAGATCTATCCTATTACTCATCTCCCGCTATAGATTATGCTCCTGCCTGGTGGCATATTCATCTAGTTTCCCATAAATTATACACTCCTGCCATATGTATTAAGCTGCCAATCCCTACTATACTAAAAAAAAAAAAAGATCTTTTATTTGAATTTTCTTAGGAAGTCATGAAAATACTGCGTCCTTGGCTGGAGCAGGACACAGCGCCTTCAGAGTCCAATGCTGACTTTCTACTTTAAACTAGACGGATCCACTCAGGAACCACTGGCCTGCCAGAAGCAGAGAAGTGAGCACAAGTGATGGTGAAAAGGACCTACGCTGGGGGCAGAGTCCCCAGACAATATTTTTAGCCCACCTGCATGTTAGCTGTCAGGCTCAGGCAAAAGTCACTAAAGTTGGGGGGCCGGGTGGTGGCGCACCTGGCTGAGCACACGTGTTACAGTGCGCAAGGACCCAGGTTCGAGCCCCCGGCCCCCACCTGCAGGGGAAAAGCTTCCTGAGTGGTGAAGCAGGGCTGCAGTGTCTCTCTGTCTCTCTCCCTCTCTATCACCCCTTCCCTCCTGATTTCTGGCTGTCTCTATCCAATAAATAAAGATAATAAAAAAAAATTTTTTAAAAAGAATGGGAACGTTCCTCGTCCCCATCTATTTAAAAAAAAAAAAAGAAAAAAATTTTTTTTTAAATCGCTAAAGCCATAGGCCACATGGAACATGTCTGAAATAGACTTCCTAGCTTCTTGCCACACAAAGACCCTTAGTCTCATCTACTCTATTCCTACCTTTGGGTTCCTGCTGATTAAGCAAATCAACCACCAAGCTGCAGATGCCGCCATGACACCATCCTGACTTCCCTGGGCAGACGCCCTCACCATGTGTCCTGCAGCCTCCCCTCCCCAGAGCCCTGCCCCACTAGGGACAGACAGACACAGGCTGGATCCACCTGCCAACACCCAGGTCCAGTGGAGAAGCAATGGCAGAAGCCAGAACTCCCACCTTCTGCTCCCCATAAAGAATTTTGGCCCACAATCCAAGAAATAAAAAAATTTTTTAAAGATATACATTATTATTACTCTTTATTCTGTCTTTTTTATTTATTTGTACTTTTTGTATTTTATTTTATTTATTTATTTATTGGACCAGAGCACTGATCAGCTCTGCCTTATACTGGTGCGGGGGACTAAACCTGGGACTTGGGAGCCATTATGCTATTCATGCTATTTATCCCCATCCAAAAAAAAAAAAAAAAAGAATTTTGGCCCATACTCCCAGAGGGATAAAGAACAGAGAAGCTGGGGGCTGGGCAGTAGTGTGGCAGGTTAAGTGCACATGGCACAAAGTGTAAGGATGCCAGTTCGAGGCCCCGGCTCCCCACAGGAGGAGGGGGTCCCTTCACAGGCGGTGAAGCAGGTCTGCAGGTGTCTATCTCTCTTTCCCCCTCTCTGTCTCCTCCTCCTCTCTTCATTTCTCTCTGTCCTGTCCAACAACAGCAATGGCAACAATAACAATAACCACAAGGGCAACAAAAATGGGGAAAATGGCCTCCAGGAGCAATGGATTTGTAAGTGCAGGCACTGAGCCCCAACAGTAACCCAACAACAACAACAAAAAAGAATAGGGGAGTGCAGTGGATTAAGCGCACTTGGCGCCAAGCGCAAGGACCGGCCTAAGGATCCCAATTGGAGCCCCCGGCTCCCCACCTGCAGGGGAGTCCTTCACAGGTGGTGAAGCAGGTCTGCAGGTGTCTGTCTTTCTCTTCCCCTCTTTGCTTTCCCCTTCTCCCTCCATTTCTCTCTGTCCTATCCAACATCATCGTACATTCTTGTGAATCATGATTAAATCACTAATAATTTCTTGATTAAATGAACATGCCCTTCAAAACAGGCTGGCCTCATCTTCTTCTAAGTCATGGCACCGCCTAAGGCACAGGAGACAGAATCACCCGCCTACTCTGCTCGCATCTGACAACGCACTCACTTCTGAGAGAGGGCTGGAGCACAGATGCTCCCACACAGCATGGCCTACTACCAAACGGGAGAGAGGGGGGCAGACAGCAATTCTCAGCTGCCTGAGAGGTGGTGTAGTGGACAGAACAACGGACATACAAGCATGAGGCTGCGCCCCACCGCACCTCCTGCGCCACCACACGGGAGCACAACAGAGGGAAGTTTCTTGAGCAGTGAAGCAGTGCCGTGGTGTCTCTGCTTCTCTCTCTAATGATCTCCGTCTTTATTTTATTTCTTTACTCCATTGTTGCTACCAGGATCATCTCTGGGGATCCGTGCCTCCCAGCAGCTTTTTTTTTTCTTTTATTTTTCATTTGATAGAATAGAGAGAAATTGAGAGGGATGGGGAGGTAGAGAGGGAGAGACACCTGCAGCCCTGCGTCACTACTTCTGCAGCACTCTCTGTCTTACCTCACACCAATAAGAATTCTATGTAAAAAGGGGAGGATCACAGAAAAAAGAACTGTGAGCTACCTCAGACACCATTTAAGGATTCTCTAGGAAAATCCAAAGACAGAAAGGAACAGAAACAAAGACTAGAGGAGATTTTTGCCCTCTGACCCCACAGCGACAGCAGACGCCACATTCCTAAAGAAGCAGATACAGTCACAGGCCCCTTGAATATAACTAAAATATGCCTACTAGCTGTCTACAAAATGGAGGACCCCCCCCCCAACTCTTCATCTGCACTATTCCAGCCTTTAGGTCCGTGATTGGTCAACAATTTGTTTGGCTTTGTATGTTAACTCTCTTTTCAGCCACCAGGTTCCAGATGCCAGCATGATGCCAACCAGACCTCCCTGGACAGACAAACCCACCAATGTGTCCTGGAGCTCCACTTCCCCAGAGACCCACCCTACTAGGGAAAGAGAGAGACAGGCTGGGAGTATGGATCCACCTATCAATGCCCATGTTCATCGGGGAAGCAATGACAGAAGCCAGACCTTCCACCTTCTGCATCCCACAATGACCCTGGGTCCACACTCCCAGAGGGATAAAGAATAGGAAAGCTATCAGGGGAGAGGATGGGATACGGAGTTCTGGTGGTGGGAATTGTGTGAAGTTGTACCCCTCTTATGCTATGGTTTTGTTAATGTCTCATTTTTTAAATAAATTTGAAAAAGAATTTTAAAAAATGGTTCCCCACATTTTATTTCATTATCAGGCTTATTTCAGTAGAAGGAAACAGGCAGAAGGGGGGCACATTCAATACACTGAAAAAGACAACTTTGATGTGTGGCAGTGCTCACCAAGGCAGGAACTTAGTCCGTGAAGGTCTTTCTGAGGACGTGGTATTTGAGTTGTGACATTGATCAGGAGTGGGCGCCACCCTTGTCAGGCTCTCAGGGAGTAGTGTTTCAGCCAGAGGAGGGGAAAGACAGAAGGCCCCCAGGAGGGGATGAGCCTGACTTTACTTGAGTTCTACTTGGGCGATCGCTCCATTTGTCTCAGGCCACAGGTTTTCCTTCTCCTTCAACTTCCACTGATGGGGCTGCCTTAGGCCCTGGGGGCCCTAGTCCAGCTGGTTTGGCTGCTAATTTCAATGAAAGGTGGTAAGGGCAGTAGCCCACCGGGAATGTCAGGCCTCACTGGGACTGCCCAATAAAGAAAAAGGCCTTCGATGTTGTCAAATAATAGGTGGGTTTGTTTGTCTTCCTCTCATATGTCTTCTATTTCCTAGACAATACTGCTGGCTATCGTGGCATTTGTATTTTTTAATACAAATATATATATATCAAGAGTTCAGCAAAGCACCATTACTCCCACTGCAGCATTATTCCCACTGCAAAGACTTAGTACCTCTGTGGGGGAAAAAATTACTATGACAGCAAAGGAGAAATGGTTATTTCCTTTGATTGACCGAAAAAGAGACTATAGCTCTTTGTCTCACAGAGTTCTACTCTCTCACCCCTTTCCGTCACCAGCTCTTCCCAGTTCACACTTTTCTTCTTTCCCTGCCTTATTTAAAGTCAAAGATGAGCATCACCTATCTCCACACCATTGGAACAAAGATACCCGTGAAGTGAGTAGCGATCAGTCAAAAATCACCATCCAATAAGACCCCAAAGATGGCATCTTCCAAACAATTTAAGATCTCAGAAAAAGGAGGAGACCATGATGACCAAGCTTATTAGGAGATGACGTTAACTGCCGGAGAAGGAAGCTGGAAATCTCCTCAAGTTTCCCAGAGCAACTTCAAAGTTCCAGGAGCAGTTCCAAGCAAACTACATACCTGTTACAAATAAAACACCTCGTGTCAAACAGGTCACTCTCGTTAAGCAAAGCCAGACATGGATGTTGGGAGATGCAAAAGGGGCGGGAGTGAACAGATGCAGATTAAACTGGGAGGAAAGCCTTTCCCACACGGGACAGCACAAAGATTTGTACGCAGATAGCAATGCAAGGCTTTTGCGAGTGAGAAGCTGTCTCCAGCCTCCTCTGTCCACAGAAAATTCAAGAGCACTTTCTGAATCAGCCTTGAAAGGACCAAATCTCTTAAAATATCGAAGGGAAAAAAAGGGGCAATCAAAGGAAATCAGAATGTGCAATGATTACCCCTCGGCTGCTCAAAGCCCCTAGATTGAAGCGTTGAGAAGAGAGGCAGGTGTGATGATGTGTTTCTAAGTTACCAAATGCTGTAGGTTTGATTAGGGCTCTTGAAATGTTCTGAAGAATAATATCACTACCTTTGTAGCATTTTTAAAAGATCCAGTACTCTGGGGGTGGGATATGGGCTGGGGAGGGATTAGATACTGGTCACATTAAAGGTGGGGTCCCCTCCACCGTGGAGCAAAGTGCAGGGGACAGGTCTAGTGTGAGGTGGCAGGCAAGGATGGCTTGGTCCCAAGCACTTAGCCTGAGATTGTGAAACTACGTTTCAGGTGGTGAGTTCTTAAGGAACCAAAGATATGTTGGGAGCCAGAGTCCAGTGAGTCAAAATCTGTTGGAGAAACTGAGGTTTAAATCAGGGGACTTGTGCACTACAGTCAGGCAACAGTCAGTCCTACAGGGGAGAGGGCTTAGCACTGAAGACAGAAGCAAGAACAGCTGAAGGATGGGAGCAAGGGGGACATTAGCCCTTTGCAGGTTGGAGTTCAGCTTTCAGGGCCAGCACAAGAGTGGTAAAAGGATCCAGAAAAAACAAGACTCAATAACAAAACTCCCATAAGTCACCTATCTGTCCACTTTACAGAAAAAAATATATATTGATGGAAAACAAATGAAATAGGATTTCTTTGAAGTTCTCTCAACCTTATTTGGGTATCTTCATGCAATATGACTTTACTCATGCTTGATTATAATATAATCCTCAAATTGTAATATGATCCTCTATAAAGTATAATTCACTCATCCTAAAAGGTGGAATATTAGAAACCCAAACATTCTAGGCATCCTAGGAATCCCAAGAAATCTCCGTATTGAGTGTGTCTCTCTCACGAGCCTTGAGAGATCTCTCATGAGTCTCCTCCTCACACACCCTCAGCTACCCCATGCTAGACCACTGGAATCCTCTCACTCAGATCTCCTCACCTCCAAAATTGATATTATATGCTTTTCCCACTCCCTTAAGGAATTATCCCTCTTCCTCCTCCTCCTCCTCTTCCTCTTATTTCATATTCTTCTTCCTCTTGTTACATTTTTCCTTCTAACTCTATTGTATGAATGACAAAAGTGACCCACCTTCATTCATAAAAACACTTTGCCAATGTTCCCAACATATTCTGTTAGTTTAGCAAGCCTTTGGTTACCAATTTAAAAACTTTTGTATATTTTATTACTTCGAAATGAGTAAGGCAAGCAAAACATTGTAAAATGTGTCACAAGAACAAATCTCTTATGTTCCTACCAAAATAAGTGAAAATAATGACTTGGGAGGAAAATAAGAAAGAAATGGGTATTGACTTTTAAAATCAATCTAGCAAGCAATACAATGAACTTTCAGCACTAAGTTATCCTTCATGACTGGCTTAGAATGTACATGGCCACAACACTGCTGGATTCAACCAACAGTGTTTTTTTTAGAATTTCTACACCTATACTCACAAAGTGGTCAGCAGTTGTAGTGTCTATTTCTAAGGGGTCACCTGAACAGGCACTCAGGGTACCATGCGCAAGCACCCAGGTTTAAGCCTCCAGGCCCCAGTTCACTTGCAGGGGTGAAGTTTCACAAACAGTGGAGCAGAGCTGCAGCTGTTTCTTTTTCCCCACTCTGCCCCTGACCTCTCAATATCTTTCTGTGTCCATCCAAATTAAGTAAAATATTTAGAAGGAAAGAAGGGATGGAGGGTGAGTGGAAGAAATATGGCAAAATATCTTAAGCAGGATTTGCAGTTGAGTTCACCATATGTAGGAGACCATCAAAAGGCAAGTCTTCACTAGGCGCTTGATAAACAAGGCTGCGGGAAGATAAAGCATGGGAAAGGACCCCATGGCCTTTGATTGAACCTGCAACTTCCCCAGTTATGTCTGCAAACATTAGCAGAACATTCTTTGCTGGCTGCTGAATAAACCCAAACATATAGTAGGAGTTGAGAAACACCAGGTGCTGCTTGAACTTATGTAACCACTTGCCTATTGTTCAACTGGTGATGTGAAGTATCTATCCATGTATTATCCTGAATAAGTTTGCTGTGTCTTTGGCATAAGCCCTCCCTAGCCCTCAGCTCTCGTTCCTCCTCTCAGGACCATTCAACTTGTCCCCATGCAGGACATGGAGACTAGAACCATATCGTCTAGTTCCTGAACACTGCCTAAGTATTAATAAAGACAGAAAAGCCAAAGAAGTCAATGGATACAGGCCATCTACCAAATGGTGAGATAGTAATCATGTGCTAACCCAGCCCTACAGGATGGATTATAAATGCTGGGGACTGTACCATCTTTCCCCAATCTCTGGTCCTGCTGGCTTCTTCCCTGTCCCTAGTTCTCTGAGGAGAGAAGGAGTGCAAGCTGAAACATCAGCAGAGCCATCTAAACCTCCCAGAAGGCTCTGCGTAGTCAGCAAGTGACTCCTTGCAAGTTCTTTATGCAAAGGTGTCCCAGACATTATCTCCTTCTCTCCTGGGACAGATTCACGCTCTCAGAGATGCTTTAATTTTTGCTACACCGTGGGTTCTCATAGCTATAATCACGACTTACAAGATATGCACAACGTGGTCTGCCTTGAGGATACACGACCTTGAGGCTAAGATACAAGAGTTAAAGCATATGTGCTTAAGACTTAGACGCCCTAAGCGATCAGCAGCTAGACCCAAAACTTCCGTTCCCACTGACACACACACATGTTCTGAGGCTCCTCCTTTGACCCCACCCCCAGCTGATCCTGCCGGCCCAGTTCCAGTTTCCGTTTCTCTAAACCTGCCTCCTGTTGACCCCGTGGTTCCGGTATCCGCCTCTCTAGGCCCACCTTCTGTTGACCCTGTGGTTCCAGTATCCGCCTCTCTAAGCCCGCCTCCTGTTGACCCTGTGGTTCCGGTATCTGCCTCTCTAGGCCTGCCTTCTGTTGACCCCGCAGTTCCGGTTCCTGCTTCCCTAAATCCTCCCCCTGCTGATACATCATCATTAAGAGACCTTGTGGCTGAGATATGAGAGTTAAAGGATATTTTTTCAGCATTAAAGGACCTTAAACCATGTGCAGTCCACCCCAAGAGCTCCGTCCCCGTAGATAAGCGTTCAGTTTCCCCTGCGGAAACTACAGCAGTTTCCACAGCACCTTCCACTCCCGTAGCTCTCTCCCCAGCGTCATCGAACCAAATCCACACCTTCCTGGTAAACGTGGCCCCCTCTAGACAAAACCCTCAGACGTGGCAGCCATACACCTCTTAAGAGCTCAGAGAACTCAGAAAAGTGGTCAGGGATGACGGGCTTCATGCGCCATGGACTAAGTCCATTTTAAGGAGTTTTTACCAGCACCTTAACACCCCTCAGGACTGGAAAGACCTGGCTTGTGCTGCACTCCCAGACCCCCTCTACCTTCAGTGGACAGCGTGCTTCTGTGATGAATGCTCTAGACAATCGCAGGAAAATAGTAACAAACAGGTAGAATGGAATTTTGATGCTCTGTTTGGAGCAGGAGCGTTTGAATCCGGAACTCAGAAGGCAGAAGCCAGGTTTCCAACCGGTTATTTTGAACAGGTACACATCTGAGCAACACAAGCATGGGAAAGGGTGACCCCACCCAATGTAGACTCGTCAGTTTCCATTAACTCTCTTTGCCAAGGCACTGATGAATCATTAGTGAGCTTCATCTCAAGGGTGAGGACAAACTTAGAAAGAAAGGTTTATAATCCTGCCGTCCGCTCTCTACTCCTGCGCTCTATTGTCTGGGATGGCATGATACCACAATTCCGTCAGACATGCCTTAATCTTAAACACCTACACCCAGATAATTGGATTTTAGCAACACAAGAACTTACATCAGGCAATTATGGGGCACCCGCTATGACACAGGTTTATGCAGTTACCCCACGTAATCAAAACGGGGCCTGCTTTCAGTGCGGTCGCCAAGGACATTGGCATAACCAATGTCCAGATAAGCTGCGACCACACCTCCAGTCAGGGCAACCCTGCCTCCAGTTAGAGCTACCACGCCTCCAGTCAGAGCAATCCCGCCTCCAGTCAGGGCAACACCACCTCCAATCAGGACAACCCCGCCTTCAGTCAGGGAGACAGAAGCCACATAGTCTGTCCAAGATGCCGTAAAGGGTTTCACTGGAAGAGAGATTGTTGGTCAAATTTTCACAACGATGGCACGCCCCTGAATGGTACAAATTTGGGGCCTGAGATTTTGTGGACCACTCCTGTTTTAGAACGAGGTCACCCTTCTATGACAGTAAAGATTGGAAATATTCCTTAAATTTTTGATTGACATGGGAGCAGAAAAGACTATTTTAAGGCAAGAAGAGGTTCCCCAAGATTGGGAACTTCTCCCTGGACCCAGTATACATGGAGTAGAAGGGGTGACCCCATCATTTCACACATGATATTCGCTCGTGTGGGAAGACCCGTAAGGCTCTACCGGACACTTCCGCCCTTTGGTAGCTGATATTAGCACCAACTTACTGGGCAGAGATCTTCTGGAATGTCTTGATGTTAGGATATCCACAGATGCCTCTGCAGAGCGCAACACTCGCTCCTGCAAGACCAGATCTAATCAGCACCCCCAATACTAGCTGCCACTGTTCATATGCAAACTCCCTGCTTAGGCTGGGTTTCTAATGAGCCTGTCTAGGTGGAACAGTGGCCTTTACCTAGGGATAAACTAGAAATTTTAAAAGAGCTCGTCCAAGAGCAGGTTGTCCTTGGGACACATTCGTCATTCTTGAAGTCCATGGAATACTCCTGTCTTTGTGATTAAAAAGCGATTGGGAAAATGGTGCCTCCTTCAAGATCTCCATGCGGTAAATAAAACCATGCAGGTCTGGGGCTCCCCCCAAAGGTGTTTGCCTCTTGCTTCTGCAATTCCCATGGGAATTCCAACCATAGCTATTCATATACAAGATTGTTTTTTCTCTATTCCCTTGTATCCGCAAGATTGTAAACGTTTTGCCTTCTCTGTTCTGTCTGTTAATAATGCCAGCCCTGCTGATAGATTTGAATGGGTGGTGCTACCCCAGGGTATGGCCAATAGTCCTACAGTTTGTCAGGAGGCTGTTAAATCTGCACTTGTCCCATATATTCATAAGGGCCTTAATGTTTTTCATTATACAGATGATATTTTAATATGGGGAAAATCAGATACAGATCTCTATGCCTTACATGATTTTCTCATACCTGCATTAAAGAAAAGCAGCCTTAATGTAGCTCCTGAGATGATACAGCTAATTCTTCCAATATCTTTCCTAGGTTCAGAGATTTCTCTAACGCAAATTCGTCCCTTAAAACCTAATGTCACCTTTCCTTCTAACCTTACTCTTGTTTCTTTACAAAGTTTTCTAGGAAATTTAAATTGGCTTAGGCAGTATCTCTACCTGCCTACAAGCTGCCTCCAACCACTGTTTGACCTGTTGAAAGGGAACAAACAGCCCTCCTCAAAACGTAAGTTAACTCCCGAGGCCTCCTTGGCACTGGAAAGAGTTAACCAGGCCCTCCAGGACATGCACCTTGTTCGATTCTCCCACTCCTCTCCGGTAAACCTTCTAATCTTTAACTCCACCCCCACAGTAGTCGGGGCATTGTGGCAAGTGCCCCCTTCAACCAATCCTGCCCCCACACATCACCCCTAGTTGTCGGCCAATAAAAGGTCACTCACCCCCCCCCTTGCTCCCTCTCTGGGCTCCTTCGGGTCGCGCTCTCCCTCTCTCTGCGTGGTGAGGTAGTGGGGACGGCCATTGTCGGCTGACTCCACATGGCCTGAGCCACCCCCCCATCCTATAATAAAGATTTGTGTACCCCACTTGCTCCAGACCTCCTCTCTCTTCTCCGCGGTGCAGCCCGATACCTGGCAACAACACCCCTGAATAAATATATATTTTTTAAATGACAATTCACCTGCTATTCTAGGGAAGAGGAGTATAGCCCTGCTGCGTTTGGCTACAGATGATTAATCATAACAACCCAGGAGCAAGCAGGAGCTTATCAGATTGATGTCAAGTAAACACCTTAATGCCCTCCCCCAAATGGCGGCGCTGTTCAGAATAAGTGTGCACATAAGGAAAATAGCCAGCAGGAAAGTGCCAAGACTTTTCCACCTTATCAGCTTCCCTGCTGCTTCTACCACCTGGGGTGAGAGGCTGATGAGCCTCTGGAAATACAGAAGGTGCAGTCACCTTGGGAAACTGCAAGCAGAGCGACAATAAGAATGAACTAGAAGAGCCAGAACAAGAGAGACGCATCTGAGACCACTTCAGTCCACCTTCCATGTTAGATATGGGTCCTCTCGTGCTATTTGGACTATGAAACTACGGAACTGCAATGCCTGTGTTCTTGATAACCACTGAATTACTTCTTCACAGAGCTGCTCTCAGGACAAGTTCATCACAGAGCCGTACAGACCATTTCGTGGCAATAAACTACATGTTAAAATGGAGCATGAACACTCCCCATCTCGCGGTGATTTCCTGGAGTACATGGGGTACATATGGGGTAAAGCATCTTTATTTGCAAGTTATTACACAACTGTGCAAGTGAGAGTCTCTGCTCCTGGGAATATATGCAAAACAGCAAAATCAAAACCCTTACTTTGTATGCATCACAGTGAAAACTTCCAACACGCTCAACTCTTTCTAGCCAAACCCTGGGAGATATTTTGTGTTAAAGGTCAAGAGAGAGACATTGATCTCCAATTGCTTGGCAGGCTAGGCTTACCAAACTACGTAGACAAGCTCTACTAATAATAAGTATAAGAAAACTATTTTCGATGTGGCTGGCGATATACAGTTCAAGGGGGGCTTTCATGCCCATGATTCCTTGGAGTCCCAGGTCCTACAAGTGCCTATCTGTTAATCCTCTGTAGGCAATAAAGCCAAAGCCTGTAACAGCTGAGAAGCTCACTCAAAATTGCTAGCAGGGAAATAAGCAGGAATTCAGCCTTCTTAACGCCAGCCTCACACTCTTTCATCAATTTGTGTCTTCAGTTATTTCACACTTGTAATAACTGGACCAATAGCCACGCGTGTGGGTATATCCAAGTAAACATATACACAGGTATATGTGTCAATGTCTATACTGATCTCCTCTCCTTCATTCCTAGTACAGGTCAGTTGTTTCCTCGCTCATCTACTTGAAGCATGATTTCTTTTTTCTTTCTTTTTCTTTTAATCAGAGCACTACTCATCTCTGCCTTACAGTGCTACAGGAGAAGGAACCCAAGACTTTGGAGGCTCAGGCTTTGCACGACCATTGTGGCATTTCTGTAGCCCCAGGTATACTTCATACAGCAGTACTAATGAGTAAGAATGAGTAAGAATACTCAAAATCTACTGCTCACCATTTTCTTCTAAATAAAAGGATAACTAAAATAGAATAAATAAAAGAGGAATAAACTAAAAGAGAATAACAGTAACCCTGCAATTATGTGAGCTACTGAGAAACTGGAGTGGAACATGCCTTTAATTTAAGGAGTTGTTGCAAATATCTTACCTGGAAAAAATAAAAGATGAAAGCTGCCCTCCCCTTTCCCCTTGCAACTGGTAGCTGGATCTCATCCTAAGTGACAATTTCAGTAAACCAGAGAAGAATTAACAGGACACTGTAAGTCCTCTTGCGGGCTTATTCAGAACCGCACCCTCAATGTGAACTAGCAGTGGTAAGGACTGCCCACTCTCCAAAGGGAAGACGGGTCCTGAAATGAGAGCAGCCTAGAATGTTACTAGCTGTGACCATGCACTGTGAGCTCAGGGACTCAGAGGTCACACAGGCTCCTGTGTGAAACATGAATGGATGGGCCCTGGGTGAGATCGTGGTGATAATAGTTCATTGCACTTATCTATCTTCTTCCAGTGTGTGAGCAACTCTTTGCCAATCCTGCTTCCTAGTTCTACTCTCAACTCTGACCCCATCTTCCCAGACAATATTTCTAGTCCACCCCATGTTAGCTACCAAGCTGAAACAAAAATGACTGCGACAAAGGCTCCTAGGAACGTTCCTTCTACCCCGAGGTCCTTACTTTCAGCAGCTCTATTCCTACTTTATGGTTGCTGTTTATTAAACAATTTGTTCTGCTTTCCATCTTACTGCATTTCAGCCAACAAGTTTCAGATGCTACCGTAACGCCATCATGCCCTCCCTGGGTGGGCAGACAGCCTCACCAATGTGTCCTGTAACCTCCCCTCTCCAGAGCCCTGCCCTACTAGGGAAAGGTAAAAACAGGAGTGGCTGAGCAAGCTGTGGTAGACGTACACAATGGAATACTACTCAGCTATTAAAAATGGTAACTGCACCTTTACCCAATCTTGGATGGAACATGAAATCATGTTAAGTGAGATAAGTCAGGAAAAAAGATGAATATGAAATTATCTCACTCCTAGACAGAAGTTGAAAAACAAGATCAGAAGTGAAAACACTAAGCAGAGCTTGGACTGGAACTGGTGTATTGCACCAAAGTAAAAGACTCTGGGGTGGGGGGAAGGGTTCAGGTCCTGGAACAGGATGGCAAAGACCTAGTGGGGGTTGAATTGTTATGTGGAAAACTGGGAAGTGTTATGCATATACAAACTATCGTATTTTTCTGTCAACTGTAAGCCATTAATTCCCCCAATAAAAAATTTTTTTAAAAAGGTAGAAAGTTTTAAAAAGTAGAAAGTTCTGGCTTCTGTAATTGCTTCTCCGCTGGACGTTGACCCATGTCCAGCGGAGAAGCAATTACAGAAGCCAGAACTCCCACCTTCTTCTTCCCACAATGACCTTGGGTCCATACTCCCAGAGGGATAAAGAATAGGAAAGCTACCAGGGGGGAGGGGAGGGGATGGGATATGGAACTCTGGTGCTAGGAACTGTATAGCACACTCCTATTACAATTCTATCCCTTACAGTCTTGTAAGTCAAAATGAAATCACTAATAAAAAATAAAATATTTTTAAAAGAATTAATAAGACAAAACTTTTGGAGAGCTTTCCTCAGGGGAGAGTAGGATGAACAGTGCAAAAAGGAGGAAAGGGGGAGTCGGGTGGTAGCGCAGCGGGTTCAGCGCAGGTGGCGCAAAGCACAAGGACGGGCCTAAAGATCCCGGTTCTAGCTCCCGGCTCCCCACCTGCAGGGGAGTCGCTTCACAGGTGGTGAAGCAGGCCTGCAGGTGTCTGTCTGTCTCTCCCCCTCTCTGTCTTCCCCTCCTCTCTCCATTTCTCTCTGTCCTATCTTAAAAAAAAAAAAAAAAAAAAGGAGGAAAGAAACCAAGGATTCTGACAATGAACTTGAAAAAGCTGATGCACTATAATAACCAAGAAGCAGCCAGGGCTGGTTTATTAAAAGGAAAAATAATGATTCCTAGCTAGTGGGCCTTAAATCGAGTTTTCATTTACAAAAATTAAAATAAAATATGTCACTGCACATGCCTGTAGGTCATGTGGCATTTTTTTTTTTTTTGCGATTGTTCCCTGCTTTTCATGATGTAATATCATGAAGGCTGACCTCTGACCCTAATGGCTGCTCCAGGATAGGGGGCTTAGGGCTAAATTCCAAGTGCCAAGCCAGACAGCACAGCAGAGGACATCCAAGGCACGGGGACCAGGGAGCTGAAAGGAGCCAGTGTCAACGGTGAGTTTATTTTCTCCTCTCTCCCTCCCCAACTGAACCCCTGCCTTTCACATTGATCATAGCCAGGCTTGGACATCCTCTGTTGACATTAAAATTCCAGTCACACAAAAGTCTCAAGATGATTCCCAGGAAACTGGAAGAAATGAAGAGAGACTGCAAAGGCTCAAGCTACCAAGCCAAAACGGACAGCTGGAAACACACAGAATGACACTGAACGGTTCCAGCTTAAGTCCAAGTCTTAAACAAAATCCCGGCCTTGCCTCCTGTAAGGCTCCTACTAGGAGCTGCCAGAGGGAGTCTCAGAAAATAAAACAGCTTAAGGGGAGATGTTCCAGTTTCCATAACAGCCTAAAATGGGCCCTCCCACCAGTACGAGGAAACTCTCCCTGTCCGACTGTCTTGAGACATTCATTAGGTTTGTTTTCTGCGTTTAGACTCAAACTGCCTTTTCTGAGTCTCAAGCCTGTCAACACTTCAGCTAGAGATACACCATAGACCCTACCAGTTGTAGACCTTAGAATTTATCTAGCTGGGGGCCAGGCAGTAGTGCAGCAGGTTAAGCGCACATGGCACGAGGTGCAAGGACCAGCCTAAGGATCCCCTTTCGAGCCCTGGGCTCCCCACCTGCAGGGGAGTCGCTTCACAGGCAGTGAAGCAGGTCTGCAGGTGTCTGTCTTTCTCTCCCCCTCTTTGTCTCCCCTCTCTCCATTTCTCTCTGTCCTATGCAATAACAACAACAATAACAATAATAACAACAACAAGGGCAACAAAAATGGGGAGAAATGGCTTCCAGGAGCAGTGGATTCACAGTGCAGGCACTGAGCCCCAGCGATAACCTTGGAGGCAAAAAAAAAAAATTATCCAGATGCCCTACTTACAATCAATCTCAATCTGTACATACAAGCTGTGGCTCAGAATCTCTGAAGAACATTAGCCCTAAATACCAAAAAGATCTATGTGCACATATGTTCTTAGCAGCACAATTTGTAATAGCCAAAACCTGGAAGCAACCCAGGTGTCCAACAACAGATGAGTGGCTGAGCAAGCTGTGATCTATATACACAATGGAATACTACTCAGCTATTAAAAGTGGTGACTTCACCGTTTTCAGCCCATCTTGGATGGAGCTTGAAAAATTCATGTTAAGTGAAATAAGTCAGAAACAGAAGTATGAGTATGGGATGATCTTACTCTCAGGCAGAAGTTGAAAAACAAGATCAGAAAAGAAAACACAAGTAGAACCTGAAATGGAATTGGCGTATTGGGGTGGGTGGGTGGGGAGAATACAGGTCCAGGAAGGATGACAGAGGACCTAGTGGGGGTTGTACTATTATATGGAAAACTGGGAAATGTTATGCATGTACAAACTATTGTATTTCCTGTCAAATGTAAAACATTAATTCCCCAATAAAGAAATTTTAAAAAACATGGAAAAGAAAAAGAAAAGAAAAGCAACAAAACAAACTTTCCTAGAAATCAAGAACAATCAAGGCAGCATCGTGAAGAGGACGTGAGTCTTCTAATATCCACAATGAATGTAAACTACCAAGAAAGGAGTATAGCAGAATCATATCAAATATTGATATTGTAAATAAATGTTAAATAAGGAAAAGAAGAAACACAAAGAAGTCATAAAAAAGGAACAAAAATGATTTTTTTAAAAAAATCTTCCTTAAATATGAAGTTCTTAAGCAAAATAAAAATGGAAGGATCTTATGATCCAGCAATACAACTCTTGGGTTTTTATCCAAAGGTCATGAAAACACTGACTCAGAGGAATAACGCACCCTGTGTTCACAGCTGCATTATTCACAATAGCCAAAGAGGAGAAACAGCTTAAGTGCCCATCAACAGAAGCTGGACAAAGAATTTATGGGATATGTTCTCTATGGAATACTACTCTGCAATTTAAAAAAGATGATAGTGTGTCCTTTGGGACAAAATGGATGAAACTGGAGGTCATTATGCTTAGAGAAAAATAAGTCAAGAGATGAAAGACAGCTACCAGATGGTTTCACTCATATGTGAAATCCAGAGACTGAAAACACATGAACTTGAAAAAAAGATGACGAAGAAGACTGAGGAGAAGGGGGCCAGGCGGTAGTGCAGCAGGGTAAGCACACATGGTGCATAGCACATGGACTAGCATAAGAATCCAGGTTCAAGCCCCCGGCTCCCTACCTGCAGGGGGGGTCGCTTCACAAGCAGTGAAGCAGGTCTGCAGGTGTCTGTCTCTCTCCCTCTCTGTCTTCCCCTCCTCTCTCCATTTCTCTTTATCCTATCCAACAACAACAGCAATGACAACAACAAGGGCAACAGAAATGGGGAAAATGACCGACCGCCAGGAACACTGGATTGATTAGTAGTGCAGGCACCAAGCCCAAGTGATAACCTTGGAGGCATAGTAACAATAAGATAAGGTTGAATTTAGAAAAAGAGAAGAGGAAGAGGAGGAGCCGTTGTAGTAAACAAGACTACTTTGTGAGAACTATGGTGTCTGTCAGTCGGAGGGTGGGTAGAACTACACTGTAATCTTATCATCTTTAGACTATTTTTAATTTTTTTTTAACTTTTTTTCTTTTATTTTTTAACCACAAATTTAAAAATGACTTGGAGAAGAAAGCTGTCTTTGAGAAAACAAAGAGAACTGAAAAAGTATCATATACCAGCTCCTAAACTAAAAGATCCAATGTTTCAATATGCATAGAGAGAGATGGGTCTCTCTTTATCCCGGTGCTTACACTGGCAGTGTTATTAGAAGAAACTCAATGCTAATGAACTCAGTCTTGGTTTTTCTGTTGTTTTGCCGTTAACTAGTTTTCTCATACTCAAAACTTCTTTCATGGACTCTCAAGTCACCCATATTAACTTGAAATAATACAAAACTAGTCTTAGAGTAGTATAACTCCTTTATTGATTTAATTCAAACACCTTAAATAGTTTTAATGGGCATATGTATTTTTCCTTCTGATTTAAGACAGAAATAATCTTTGCAATGACTCTATTATATCAGTTCAGGATTAAATAGAGCACACAATGTCCCAATAGAATTACTGCTAACCTTTTTTATACAGCTACTTTACAGAGTTAGAGAATTGTAAAACTGTGATTCTGAGCATCCGACTCTAGACTCTACCCTCACTGGTAACTGGAGACAGGTACCTCATGTAGTAACATGGCAGAGTATTTGCAACTCACAACTCACAAAGTCCAAGACAACTTCTCACCTAATTAACTTTTTAGTAATAATGATCTATGTTTCTGGTTTTGCTTTTGTTTTCAGAAAACAGGACCAATATGTGAAAACAGGAAAGACAACCAAACCAAGTGCTATGATACAAAGACAGAAGTTTACAGATTCTGGAAGAAAAGATTCAAGAAAGTCACACCTGAGCCCATGACAACGTAGACATTGAAACAAGATTAAAGACCAGAGCCAAATAAATTCATCTAAGTCGAGAATATAGAAGAAGTCAAATACTCAACTTTAGGATACTGGAATAAAGAGGGTAAGTAAAGAATGAAGAGTGAGTAAGGAAAGTGGAAAAAGGAAGCCAGGTAGTGGTGCACCTGGTTAAGCGCACATAGTACTAAGCGCAAGGACCTGAGCAAGGATGCAGGTTTGAGCCACTGGCTCCCCACCTGCAGCCAGGATGCTTCACAGCTAATTCCATTTCAGGTGGTTCACTTCCTAACAAAGTCCCAAAACCTAGATATAGAGCAGGTCCCATGAGATAGAGCCTATGTTCACATGTATCCATAAATTAGGGCAAAATCTATACCTGAAAGCAAAAGTACACAACAGTCTGCAGTGAGTCAGTATATGCAGCAAGCAAGTAGAAAGACCTAAAAAGATACCATAAAGTACCTAATGAAACAGTGTCCACTTAGACCTAGATAACCCTCCACATCAACTTCCTATTACACTTCCCTCACTCACTCCAAAGTTAACCTTATCAAAGTAAGGACTGCAAAAGCTGAATAAGGGCAAGAGACTGGCATACTTTAGTGATGACTCTTTAGTCACTATCAAGCCACCCCATCAGCTGGGGCCCTAGTCGGGGAGTCCTGAGATTCCCACACAGACATGATTGGCCTAGACCTCGAATAAATCCCTCTCTCCATTGTTACTGTTCATCTCCATCAGGAACAACACAACAGACCCCTTTGTGGGCCCCCATAGGACCTTGCCCTCAACTTCGATGAACAACGGTAGAGAATGTTCCATCCTCTGAAGGGAGGCTGGACAACATACTCTGTGCTACACCTGAGGAAGATGGGTCCTGATATTGGGGCAGCCTGGAACATTCCTACTCATGACCACAGAATGTGAGCTCAGATCTACAGGGATGCAGAGGTCACATAGGCTCCTAAGCTGAATATGGGCCCCAAATCAAATTGAAGTGGTTTACAGTCAACAATATTTATACACCTTTCCCATATTTTGGAGCTACTCTCTTCCCTGATCCAGCTTTCTGGTCCTTTTTCCAGCCATGACATCATCTCCCCAGATAATAACCTGAATCCACCTGTATATCAGATGTCAGGCTCAGGAAAAAACTAGTATAGTCATAGGCCTTTTGGGATATAACTAAAATAGGCCTACTAGCTGTCTGCAAAACGGAGACCCCAAATCTTAATCTTCAATATTCCAGTCTTTAGGTTCATGATTAGTCAACAATTTGTTTGGCTTTATATGTTAACTCTTTTTCAGCCACCCGATTCCAGATGCCAGCATGATGCCAACTGGACTTTCCTGGGCAGACGACCCCACCAACGTATCCTGGAGATCTGCTTTCCCCACAGCCCTGCCCCACTAGAGAAAGAGAGAGAGAGGCTGGGAGTATGGAGCCACCTGCCAACACCCATGTTCAGCGGGGAAGCAATTACAAAAGCCAGACCTTCCACCTTCTGCATCCCACAGTGACCCTGGGTCCACACTCCCAGAGGGATAAAGAATAGGAAAGCTATATCAGGGGAGGGGACGGGATACGGAGTTCTGGTGGTGGGAATTGTGTGGAGTTGTACTCCTCTCATCCTATGATTTTTGTCAGTGTTTCCCTTTTTTATAAATAAAAATTAAAAAATACATTAAAACATAACACTAATCAGAACAAAAAATAAAAATAAAATAAAAAATAAAAAGCATATTGAGGTGCAAAAACAGCTGAACCAAAACAAGTATGTAGCGATAACTCCTGGACTACAGCTGCTACTGAATAAATGTGAACGCAGAGAGGTGGCTCTGACTCCCTTCTTTGCTTCCAGGACAAATCTAGGCTGCATCACCTACAACATACAGAAATACCTGGAGCCAGGCAGTGGCGCACCTGGTTACACACACACACTACAGTGCACAAGGACCCGGGTTCAAGCCCCTGGTCCCCACCTGCATGGGGAAAGCTTCACGAGTGATGAGGCAGGGCTGCAGGTGTCTCTCTGTCTTTCTCCCTCTTTATCTCCCCTCCCCTCTCAATTTCTTGCTGTCTCTATCTAATAGAGAAGAAAAAAAGAAAGAAAGAAAGAAAGAAAGAAAGAAAGAAAGAAAGAAAGGGGAAGGAAGGAAGAAAGAAAGAAAGAAAGGGGAAGGAAGGAAAGAAGGAAGATAGGAAAGAAGGAAGGAAGAAAAAGAAAGAGATGGGGAAGGAATGGAAAAAGGAAGAAAGGGAAGAAGAAAGAAAGAAAGAAAGAAAGAAAGAGGGAAGAGAGGAAGAAAGAAAGAGAGAGAGAAGGAAGAAAGAGGAAGGAAGGAAAGAAGGAAGGGAGGAAGAAAGAAGGAAAGAAGAGAGAGAGAGAGAGAGAGAAATACAAAGTAGAATTTGACCGAGTTTGGAGTATTTCACTAAAGTAAAAAAATCTCTCGGTGGAGGATGAGGGTAGCTTTTCAGCTTCACTATAGAGGGTTGGAGGTAAGGACACAGACTTCTGGTGGCAGGAATGGTGTTAATAATTTTTTTTAATTTTTTAAAAATCAAATCATCGTGCTATATACCTGAAACTAATCATGTTACATCTAATATATGTCAATATTTAAACATAATGTACCCCAATTAAACCAATAAAGTGTTTGGCCTAACAGAATTAAACTATCTCCCTCCTTCCCCCAAAGTCTCCTTCATGTGAAAAGGCATGCAGAGTTGATTTGTCTAATTGGAAATAGTTCTGTGTTGTTGACTTAGCAGGGCTGCGTGGACCACCACACCAGGAGGCTTTCTATCTGAAGCCAACATGTGTGAAACCCTGTATTTTATTCAGTAGTTCATCTCTGCTCACAGAGTCATTCATTCCATTCCTGTGTAAAGTGATCCAGAAACGGATGTGAGACTATCACAGGACGTTTAGAAAGTGATGGGCTGATTCGATGAACACAATGTGTACTGTAGAGTTTAGTGGCCGGGTAGTGGCACACTTGGTTGAGTGCACATGTTACAATGTGCAAGGACCCTGGTTCGAGCCCCCAGTTCCCACCTGCAGGGGGAAAGCTTTGCCAGTGGTGAAGCAAGGCTGAAGGTGTCTCTCTCTCTCTCTCTCCCTGTCTCTCTCTCCCCCCCCACCATCCCTCTTGATTTCTGGGTGTCTCTATCCAATAAAGATTTTTTTTAAAGTTTAGTTCCAGAAAACAGCTTTCATGCTTCAAGTAAAGATGCACAGCTGGCAGTCCACAGCCATCTAAGTATAAACCAAGATCCTCGTCCCACCCCAAGACTTTCACTCTGTGTTAGGAGAAACCTCAACGTCACCTTGCTCTTCAAAGGCTGTGCAATGACTGCACTATCTAGTGGGCCCAGGCTCTGTTTTCTGGACAACACAATCAAATTAATCCCTGTCATATGCTTTGCTTGGATGTTAGCATTATTAAAAAGCAATGTGGAGTCTGCCTGGAGGGGGACAAAAAAAAAAAAAGCTGATTAGCAACCACAGTTAAATAAAGGGCCTAAAACTGAATAATCAACCATAGGAGAGATGGACCCGCTGCCAGCTGTTGTTTCTCTGTTGTCCCCTGGAGAGGAAGCAGAAGAGGTGACCAAGGTGTTCATCATCTGATTAAATCATGAAAAGAGCCAACAATCATTTTCCACTTCAGTATTTGCCATCCGGTTCAGCTGAACTACTATTTAAGTACTGTCTACCTCGGCTGAAAGAATGTTTCCTCTCTAGAAACAACTGGAACAAAGAAAACATCTGTTTATCCAATTCACCAGCTCCTATCTTATCCTATCCTATCCTATCCTATATCCTCTGCTCCTTGACATTGCCCAGGTGTAAAGACAAAAGAAAAAGGGAAATCAGAGAAAATCTTATCTGGTAAACTCACATCAATGTGGAGGCACAAAATATATTAAATTGTAATGAAGTAAAGCATTGCAGATATAGGCATCTTGACGACCATTAATTTATTTTACGTAGATCACCTGACAACTTACAGAAACATTTTCTAAATGTTGGCCCATAGAGTAGGTGAAATACCTCATTTGGATATTGCACTGTGTTGCCACACACACAGCCCAGGTTCAAGCCCAGCCACCACTACACCGAAGGAAGTTTTGATGCTCTGATTGATTCCTTTCACTCCCTGTGTCTATAAACAAACTAATTAATTAAATAAATGGTTTGAAGGAATTATGATGAAATAAGCCAGAAAGAGAAGGGTGAATATGGGATGATCTCACTCACACAGAAGTTGAAAAACAAGATCAGAAGAGAAAGCACTAAGCAGAACTTGGACTGGAACTGGTATATTGCACCAAAGTAAAAGACTTTGGGGTGGAGGGGGAAAGAGTTCAGGTCCTGAACAGGATGGCAGAGGACTTAGTGGAAGTTGTATTCTTGTGTGGAAAATGAGAAATGTCATGCATGTGACAGTATTTACTGTCGACTGTAAAACATTAATCCCCCAATAAAGAAAAAAAGTTTAAAAAAATAATAAAATGTCACCTGAAAAAAGTTGACCCATAAATAACTTTATTTTCTCAACCAATTTATGCAATTATTAAAAATATATATAGTCACTAGTAGTCCTAGTCTCTTCAGAATCTTAAAGTTGGAAAAGTCTGGGGGATAATCAGGAGTAACACTGTTTAGTTAAAACTTTCTCCCATAATGGAAATGTATCCTGTATGTTCTCTGCAACACAGTAGCAACTAGCCACAAGTAACCGCTGTTTAGTTAAAACTTTCTCCCATGATGGAAATGTATCCTGTATGTTTTCTGCAACACAGTAGCAACTAGCCACAAGTAACTGCTGAATACTTAGTATAAGCCAGTACAGGCCAGGAACTAATTTTGCAATTTTATTTAATTTCAATGGAAGTAATCACCTCAAGTTAGAATCTTAGGATTTGTTCACCAGTAGTCCTTTGCCAATGCTTCAAGGAGAGACTCTTCTGTTTTTGTTTTTGTTTTTAATTTTTATTTATAAAGAGGGAAACACTGACAAAAACCATAGGATAAGAGGGGTACAACTCCACACAATCCCCACCACCAGAACTCTGTATCCCATCCCCTCCCCTGATAGCTTTCCTATTCTTTATCCTACTGGGAGCATGGACCCAGGGCCATTGTGGGATGCAGAAGGTGGAAGGTCTGGATTCTGTAACTGCTTCCCCGCTGAACATGGGTGTTGGCAGGTGGATCCATACTCCCAGCCTGAGGAGAAACTCTTCTCAGAAACAGAGAGGAGGAGTGTTGTCAAGATGACTGCATGAACACAGCATGGAGGCTGACTCTGCAAAAAGTCTCTTCAAATTCTGGCAATTCTAGATGGAAGCAGGATTTCCAGGCCAGTACAAAAGACACTTCAGAGGACGGGACAGAGAGAAACCATGTTGGGAACTTATAATCCATCTATGAACTGGCAAAAAGCAGCGGAAAAGGACAAAGGAGAGCTGAGTGCCACCAAGTTGCAGATCCACCATGGTGCCATCCTGACCTCCCTGGGCAGACTCCCTCACCAATGTGTCCTGGAGCCCCACCTCCCCAGAGCCCTGCCCCACTAGGGGGAGAAGCAACAGGCTGGAAGGATGGAGCCACCTGCCAATGTCTATGCCCAGCAGAGAAGCAATTACAGAAACCAGAACTTCCACTTTCTGCACCCCCAAAAGAATTCTGGTCCATACTCTCAGCAGGAGAGAAATATGACCAGGAGAGAAGATGCCCAGAGGGCTCTGAACCCCAATTCCATCAAGACCCTAAGAGAGAATAAGAAAAGGGAGGGGCATTTGGACATAGTAATAGGCATATGTGTGACTTGGGAAGGAAGAGAAGAGGGGACCACAGGAAAAAATGGGCAAACATATACAAATAGAGGCAGACAGCCGTAGAAATAATAATGAGCCCATATCGCAAGCTTAAGAGAACTGTCGTAGCTTCCAAAGGAGGGACTGGGGATCCAGAACCCTCGTGGAGTGGACTGGGCAGCGAAACACATAATACTAAGTACAGAAGCAAGAATACAGAAGCAAGGATACAGGTTTGAGCCCCCGGCTCCTCGCCTGCAGGGAGGACACTTCACAAGCAGTGAAGCAGATCTGCAGTTGTCCTTCTCTCTCCTCTCCTTTCCTCTCTCAGTTTCTCCCTGTCCTAACCAATAAAGTGGAAAAACTGGTCACCAGAAGCAATGGATTCCTAGTGCAGGCACAGAACCCCAGCAATAACCCTGGGAGGGGGGTAGGTATCTGGTGGTGGGAACAGAGTTGTACCCCTACTATCTTGTAATTTTATAAATAAATATGAAATCACTAATAAAAAATGAATCCCCCCAAAAAAAGAATGTAATATCTGAACTTCACCAACCCAAATGCGACTGAGGGTAAGCGGTCTGAGAACCACCTCCATCTGGTTCGCATGGCAGAACAGAAAGACACAGAGAACCTGCGTATTTTAATGGTGATGCTGGTGTTGAGGCTCTGAGCCAACCAACCTTGAAGTCCTCCTACTATCATTCCTCTATTTACATGAAATAACTTTCTCTTGAGCACTTCAGGTGGGGTGTCCTGTGACTTGCACCAAAAACACTTTGATGCAGTTACCATTTATTAAGTACCAGGCAGACACTTAACAGACATTATTTCTTTTTTACCCTCACAACTACCATCCAATGCAAATGAATTAACTCCACTTTTCAGTGCACACTGAGGCTTAAAAGAAATGATAAGGGGCCAGGCGGTAGCACAGTAGGTTAGGCGCACATGGCGCAAAGCGCACAGACTGGCTTAAGGGTGAGGGTTTGAGCCCTGGCTCTCCACCTCCACAGGCAGTGAAGCAGGTCTGCAGGTGTCTATCTTTCTCTCCTCCTCTCTGTCTTCCCCTCCTCTCTCCATTTCTCTCTGTCCTATCCAACAGCAATGATGGCAACAATAACAACAATAATAATAAACAACTAGGGCAACAAAAGGGGAAAAATAACCTGCAGAAGCAGTGGATTTGTAGTGCAGGCATTGAGCCACAGTGACAACCCTGGAGACGAAAGAAAGAAAGAAAGAAAGAAAGAAAGAAAGAAAGAAAGAAAGAGAGGGAGGGGGGGAGGGAGGGAGGGAGGGAGGGAGGAAGGAAGGAAGGAAGGAAGGAAGGAAGGAAGGAAATGAGGGTACATGCCACTTGACGAATAAATAGCAATGTCAAGGCTGGAATTCAAGGCTGCCTATGCCCAGACCTACTGCTGCTTCTTGAGTCCCTCTGAGAGCTGTAAGGCCCAGAGAATAGTAAGTCAGGAGACAAGCCAAATGGTCACTTGCTCCTTCCACTTCCACTTCATACATCTGCTGCAGATGGGCTCATGCAGAATGACACCTCACTCCCCAGTGATTTCACCCAACTGGGATTATGAATGAAAAACTAGAGTCGGGACTTTGCTTTTTCATTTCAAAAGCATCCCCCTTCTCACACGTCCAGGCTTGGAAGCCAGAAATGGCACTTCCTCTCAGACATTCTATGGTCTTTCTGACAAGCCCAGTGCCCTTAGTTAGCCAGGCAGCGGGTAGCTACAGCCCTTGAAACAAAAGGTACCGTCTTGTCCCTTCCCTTGTCCACAGAGACCCTCAGCACCTTAGCCTGCCACAAAGGCGGCAAACAATCTTTGAAAAGCTGAGGCACCCCACCCTCTTCACCCGAAAGAGAGCCTGTGCTTTCACGAAGAATGGACGCAGGGAACGAATCAAGCAGTGTTTTGCAGTTACTAGCTACCTCAAGTGCAGCACAGAATGACTGTACGTTAATAGGTTCACTTGCTTCTTTTGTCTTGATTCCCTAGGACAGCCTCTCTCTCTTGCCTGTGTGATAAAAACAAGCAAGGCTCTTCTCTTTATTTAACTGTCAGGAAGATTGCTCTTGAGGACCATGATATATGTCTTCTCTTGAAATTCGTTCTATCTGGTGACTCCGCAAATATTTAAGGAGAGAAGTAATAAGGACTAGGACACTCCACATGGCATTAAGTCAACACTCCCCTATGGGAGATGGGTGGGATGTACTCCCACTTCCTGGTAGGATGAGAAGTGGTGATCACTCATTCATTATCCAGTAAAAGTGTCAAATGGGGAGAATCAAAACTGTACACGGAAGAAATTCGGCAGACACTGCCTTGAAGAAGTGATCTTTCAGTTCTGAGAGGCAGGAGTTGAAAGAGAAGAATGTGGGTTTGGGAACCAGGCTTGCCAGGAATCTTTCATCTTGACACTGTGACTCATTTGTATGTCACGGCTTGTGATTTCATTTTGGTGAGAACTTCATTAAGAAGTCTTTCCTAAGAGCCAGACTGACGGCAAGAAAGATATCAGATAACCCCACATTAAAAGACACTCAACGCACTCTCTGCCCAGCACTCCTGAAGTAGCCATGCTTCTCAGGATCTCCCCCGACTACCACTCTAAAACTTTCCTTGTAGGGGTCTGGGCGGTGGCGCAGCAGGTTAAGCCCACATAATACAAAGCTCAAAGATCCACGCAAGGAACCCAGTTCGAGCCCCAGTTCCCCACCTGTGTGTGGGGGGGTGTCACTTCACAGGTGGTGAAGCAGGTCACAGGTGTCTATCTCCCTCCCTCTCTATCTTCCCCTCCCCTCTGAATTTCTTTCTGTCCTACCCACTAAAACTTAAAATAAATAAATAAATAAATAAATAATGGCTTCCAGGAGCAGTGGATTCATGTTGCCAACATCGAGCCCCAGTGATAACCCAAGAGGCAAAAAAAAAAAAAAAAAAAAAAAAAGCCTCCTTGGTCTACACACGGGACTCTACTGGTCTCATTTGTGTCTCATATTTCTAATGTTTGGTGCCAAAACCTGCGGGACCTTGGAGATACTGCCCCTTCTGCTCTCATCTGTGTCTTATATTTCTTTTTTAAAAAAATATTTATTCATTTATTCCCTTTTGTTGCCCTTGTTGTTTTATTGTTGTAGTTATTGATGTTGATGTCGTCAATGTTGGATAGGACAGAGAGAAATGGAGAGAGGAGGGGAAGACAGAGAGGGGGAGAGAAAGACAGACACCTGCAGACCTGCTTCACCGCCTGTGAAGTGACCTCCCTGCAGGTGGGGACCCGGGGGCTCAAACCGGGATCCTTATGCCGGTCCTTGTGCTTTGTGCTATGTGCGCTTAACCCGCTGCGCTACCGCCGGACTCCCTTATGTCTTATATTTCTAACAGAGAGAGAGAGCCTGAAAATCAGAGCTCAGGGCAGACCACAAGTCCTATGCGATGCTTCACAGAGCCCTTAAGGCTGAGGAAGCAGAGTGGAAGGGAAGCAGATACATTGGCAGGATTACACTGGCCCAACGTACAGGAAGAAAAACCTGTGAAAGGCAGCAGGCAAGGAGCCCTGTCCTGGCCTCCTGTCCTGGGTGACAGCTCGTGTGCTAGTCCCGTGTGGGTGGCCTGAACTGGAAAACTGTCCTGAGGAAAGAGCCCTGAGAGACTTCGCAGGGGTTGATGCCCCGTCTGCTGGTAGGGATCCAGATGTGCAGGACAGTGCCACTGCTGTGACATTGTATAACTTAGAATAATCAGACTTCCATGCCTGCGGCACCAAAGGTCCCAAGTTCAATCCCCAGCACCACCATAAGCCAGAGGTGAGCACGGCTCCAGTCTGTCTCTGTGAGTCTTTCTATCTGTATTTCTCACATTAAAAAATAAAAATAATTGGGAGTCGGGCAGTAGCGCAGCAGGTTAAGTGCACATGGCACGAAGCGCAAGGACCGGTGTAAGGATCCCAGTTCGAGCCCCCGGCTCCCCACCTGCAAGGGAGTCGCTTCACAGGCGGTGAAGCAGGTCTGCAGGTGTCTGTCTTTCTCTCCCCCTCCCTGTTTTCCCCTCCTCTCTCCATTTCTCTCTGTCTTATCCAACAACAATGACATCAATAACAACAACAACATTAAGCATCAAGAGCAACAAAGGGGAAAAAAATAGCTTCCAGGAGCAGTGGATTCGTGGTTTGGGGCCCCACCGATAACCCTGGAGGCAAATAAATAAATATAAATAAAACTTTGCATACAAAAAAAGGATAATTATTTCAGCCTCTGTTCTAGTCACGTCCATGGGCTCTGCTGAATCCCTCCAACTAAAGGCAACCATACATTCAACAGCTGTCAAGTAGGACAGTTCCCAGAGGAAAAGATTAAACAGGTTTGACTTGTCATTCAACAAGCTTGTTTCCATCTTCCTTTACCCACAGCACAAATCCCAAGGCTCCCATCTGAAAAATCAAAGTACTGTTCCCTTCTCTCTACTCCCGCTTTCCATTATTTCTCTTTCTCCTAAATTCAGGAAAAGAAATGTGCATCATCTATGACTATGCAGAGAATTAGGAATATAGACTTAAATAAAGAATCATTTGAAAGTAAGCATCTCATAAGTTTAAAGGGGTGAGAAATGTCAGTGTATTTGAAAATGATTCTGAGACAGAAAGCACTGAACAGGGCCACAGCAACATGGAGAGCAGTGGCGTTTCTCCCAGGCTGGCTGGGAAGGAAGTGGGAGAATCTGATCTGGGTCAGGACAGACAGACGCGTGCAGTGCTGCTGGTCTGGGAGGAGAGGAGGGACCTACAACGGCATGGAGCAAAGCCTCACGGCAATGAAGCTTGTCAAAGTTGGAACAGTGAGGAATTCGGTGCCAGACAGGACCTTTGGTCTGAAATGATGGAAACCAAAATCAACTTGTCCTCAGCCAGAGAAGGACAGGCCGCCCTGCACGAGTTCCTAAAATCCAGCTCCACTTAGTTTGCAGCAGCTCAGTGGATGCCACCAAGGCTCTGTGCCCCTCTGTCCCTCGGGGCTCTCCTCCTCCAGCGACTTCCATAGTCAGGTGTCAGGCGGGCTCGCCTAGTGATGGTAACAGACCCCCGCAGCCCCAGGCAGCCTCCACACGTGACCCTCCCTTCACACACACGCCAAAGTTAGCAGAGTCCCAGGATACTGCTGACCAGGCATGGGTTACCCAGGAAGCTGGAGGCAGAGTCACCTCCAACCTCAGGCAGCCACTGGAAAACACAGAGGTAGAAGTTCTCCAAAGGAAACCAGGATCGTGTTATAAGAGGAATTAGGACACACACCGAGAAAAAACAGAAGCCACTCCAACTGTGCATGGCCGGGAAATCACAGGACACAAGTACACGGCAGCAGTAGTGAGGTGCTGTGAGGACAGAATCCAGGTGAAATAAGGGTCCTGTCCTGGGTCTTTTCTTATGACATGGCAAGGACCAGACTGCACTCCTGAGGCGACACTTGTGAAGAATGAAGAGCACTGTTTGCAGGCCAGTCCCGGGGGTACTTGAAGCCTCCCTTTCTCCCTCTCCACACACCAGAACGTAATGATATAATAAAGCTCACTCTAAGTGGTTTTTGAAGAGTAAAACAAAAAGAATAAATTATTCAGACTTCTGCTCTCTAATTATCAGTATTAGCAACCTACTTTGATTCAACAGCGTCTCCCAAACGCCTCAGTTGAGCACAGATGTTGCAGCCAACGAAAGCTTTTAAATGCAGCCTTGACTGGCAAAGGAGATTCCAAAGCCAGAGAGGCGGAGAGGCCAGCTGGCAGTCTGTTATGGTAGACGGGGTGCCAACAACTTGGACCAGACTAGTAGCTGGAGATAAAAGAAACAACTAACTACAGAGGTTTTACACAGGCTCAATGAATTAATGGAACCTTAAAATACAAACAATAATAAGTCAGGCCCGGCAGTGGCGCACCCGGTTAAGCACACATAGTACGAAGCGCAAGGACCCAGGTTCAAGCCCCTGCTCCCCACCTGCATGGAGGAAGCTTCACAAGTGGTGAAGTAGGTCTGCAGGTCTCTCTCTCTCTCTCCTTCCCCCCCCTCCCTCCCTTTCCCTTTCCCTTTCAATTTCTCTCTGTCCTGTCCATTAAAATGGGGGGGGGGGGGGAATCTGCCAGGAGCAGTGGATTCATAGTGCCAGCCAGCCGTGATAACCCTGGAGGCCAAATGAAATAAGTCACGGTAACTCTAACTTTGGGTGATTTGTGATGATTGTTGTGTGCATATTAATTACTAGAAGCATTACCAAATGTTCCTCACTGCTGCTTAACAGTGCCTGGCCTCTGTACTTCCACTTATTTCTATTTTACTTTCACAGTAACTGTAAAACAGGCATGAGTGATCCCATCTCGCAAACTACCAGACTCACTTGCCCAAATCATAACCACAGCAATGCAAGTGTGAACGTAGAGCTGACACTTTCCCCCCCTCCTGGGGGAAAACTTTTTTTCCTCCACTTTGTCTTGGTATTTTCTGTTTGCAGTAAATATTTATAAAGACCATGTCCTAAGCATAAGAACTGAACTACCACCTGCCTTTCAGACTCTTAGCTACACACAATTAATTGCCTCTCCTTTTCTTTTCTCTTTTTTTTTTTTTTTGCCTCCAGGGTTATTGCTGGGGCTCAGCGCCTGCACAAATCCACTGCTCCTGGAGGCTATTTTTCCCCCATTTTGTTGTCCTTGTTGCGATCATTGTCATTATTGCCATTGTTGCCACTGATGTTGCTGTAGGACAGAAATAAATGGAGAGGGGAGGGAAGACAGAGAGGGGGAGAGAAAGACAGACACCTGCAGACCTGCTTCACCGCCTGTGAAGTGACTCCCCTGCAGGTGGGGAGCCGGGGGCTCGAACCGGGATCCTTACGCCGGTCCTTGAGCTTGGCACCATGTGTGCTTAACCCGCTGCACTACTGCCCAACCCCCTTCTCTTTTTTTTAAGGTTTATTTATTCATTGAAAAATAGAAACTAATGGTCTGGGAGATGGTGCAGTGGATAAAACATTAGCCTCTCAACCATGAGGTCCTGAGTTCAGTCCCCAGCAGCACATGTACCATGAGGTCCTGAGTTCAGTCCCCAGCAGCACATGTACCATGAGGTCCTGAGTTCAGTCCCCAGCAGCACATGTACCAGAGTGATGTTTGTTTCTTTCTCTCTCCTCGTGTCTTTCTCATGAATAAATAAAATATTAAAGAAAAAAGAAAAATAGAAACTAAAGCACTAGTCCAGCAGATATGGTGCAGAGAAGCAAGCCCAGGGCCTCGGGCGTGTGGTTCTTATGCTCCACTCACTGAGAAAACTCCCGAGACCCTTTACTGCAATTCCTCTGCCCCCCACCACTCCCCTCACCAAAGGTCTGTGTCCCCATGCCCACCCCCACAGACAACCACTCTACTTCTCCCACAGTCTTGGAAACTTTTCTTTTCCACGTTCACCTACTCAGCTGTCTGTATTCCACACAAGAGTGAAGCCATCCTGCAGTTGTCCTTCCCTGCTTCCCCGAGCATCATCTTCTCCAAGTCCATCCACTTTATCCCAAAGGACACAATATCATCCCTTTTCATTGCTGCATACTACTCTGTTGGCTACTGACAAATTCCCAACTAGGAAGTTTAAATAAGGAGGAATGAAAAGGTGAGGGTAGTATGGGGAAACAGTGGCCAACAGTCCACTCCAAGTCCAAGGGGCAGAGGGGCAGAGGGGCAGAAGGAGACCAGGTGGTATGGTCTCGGTAATCCGCAGGACTGTCTCAAGATCACGCTGGTACCACCGCTCTGTCGGAATGCCAGGAGCCATCTGTCTGCAAGTGCTCACAGCACCGTCACCAGAATGGCCCAGTGAACGTGCCTCTGGGAGAATCTGATCAGCTTTGCATTGACGACACAGATGTAGTATCACACACGGCTGAAAGCTCAAAAGAGATTTCACTGATCCGGAGGGGGAAATTCTCACTGTGGGCAGGGCAGCATCTCTTCTAAAGGTTCTCACATTCCTCTGTTCATGGTCCCTCTGGCATTTTCAAAGTCAGCTGTGACTTCTTTAAATAAATAAATGACTTTTTTTTTGCCTCCAGAGTTATCACTGGGACTCTGGGCCAGCACTACAAATCCATTGCTCCTGTGGCCATTTTATTTATTTTTTTGTTATCGGACAGAGAGAAACTGAAATTGAAATTGAGAGGGGAGGGGAAGACAGAGAGGGGGAGAGAAAGATAGACACCTGCAGACCTGCTTCACCACCTGTGAAGTGACTCCCCTGCAGGTGGGGAGCCGGGATCCTTGTGCCGGTCCTATGTGTTCTTAACCTGGTGTGCCACCACCCGGTTCCCAATAAGTGACATGTTAAGTGCCCATTTAATGCAATCTCCTCTGATAAACTAAAAAGCAGTTCTGGGTACACTGGATATCTGCACACACCTTCACTCTTTAGAAGAAAGATTAAGAGCCACAGGGTGGAAAAGATTTTCACTTTCAGTTGTTATTTCTCTGTACCACAGGAATTTTAATCACATCATTGAACTAATTCAAGATTATTCCTTTTCTTTCTATTCGTTTGTTTTTGTTTTCTTTTTAAGCAGAGTTGAGCAGTGGTAAAACTGGGGAGTAAGCCTGGGACCTCTGAGCCTCAGGCATGAAAGCTGTTTACATAACCATTATGCTATCACCAGAGCCCCTTCAAGCTAATTCTTAACTACTATTCAAATACAAATTCTCGGGTGCTGGTGATCACGTGGGTGGCCTCGCAACAGAGGTGAGCCACTGGCCTTCTCGTCACCGATTCTAGTGGTCACGTGATGCAGAAGAAGCCCCAGGGGAAACTCAGGTATGAACTTCCAATTTTATTCTGAGAAGGACAAGGCTTATATAGCAAGGTGAGACAAAACATTTTCACATATGTCAATAAGCACAGGAGCACAGGTGTTCAAAGGGTCAGTGCCCCTGTGGTGGGGAGGGCTAAGGAATGACCAGAATTGCTGAGATACAAAAAGGTCAAAACAATTAGTTTTCGTGAGGCAAGAAATGTTAATTATCTAAAGGTGTTAGGAAGGACATGGTTGTTAAAACAGCAGAGAGAGATAAAGCAGAGAAGGGCAGAGTATTGCTATAAGGCATGGTGATCAAAGTGGGGCGTGTGGGGGTCTTATTGTTATGTTACTGGCAAGGTAGTGTGGGGAGTATTCAAGCAGGCAACCATTTGGTTTGTAGCAGAGGAATGAGTTAAGTGTTAGAAGCTGCAGGCCTCTGTGAAGCCTGGGAGACTGACAAAGAGGAACTAAGTCAGGAACATGTTTCCCGCCAAGCTCTACCCCTGAAAGGGAGAGACTGACAGGTGGGGTGTCTTTTCAGACCTCCATCTCAAGGATGGGGGAGTTCCCCTATGCTCTACCATGCTCTCACATCATCCCATACTCGGGCCTCCCCTGGAGATTCTGATCTTAAAATTCTGGTGTAGAGCGATTCCTAAGTAATGTGAAAAAGTTCCCAGAGCAGTTCAGCCAGTTATTCTATGAGGTTCTCAAGGGATTAACAATGGCATTTGGGGCAAATATAATCCCTCCTTGTGTTGAAGACATTAAAACCTCCCCTCTACTTTTGCATGTCTTATCTATCACCCCCTAGAGGGTCAGAATAATACTGCAGAGCACCCCGATACCGTCTCAGAGCCCGAGGTAAACGCCAAAAGAAATTCCTCAAAGTTATTATACTTCCTTATAACAGACCCCAAAGTCTCTGACCATGAAGCTTTAGCAAAAGCTGCTGCTTCTCACTGGAATTTGCCCCCTTCGCCAAGATCTAACAAACCACCTGTTCTGTCTTCAAGCCTTGGAAAAATCCCGCTGTAGCAGGACTCTGTAGCTGAAAGTCCTGCTGATGGAATGCCTCTCTTCCCTCCCATCCCCAGGACTCCCAGAGCATCAGCACTGAGGTTGTTCCTCAGTGCAGATAAATGGAGAGAGGGCAGGAGAGACAGACACATGCAGACCTCCTTCACGGCTTGTGGAGCAGGTCCCCTGCAGGTGGGGAACAGGAGCTTGAACCCAGGTCCTTGAGCGTGGTAACGGGTGTGCTTACCTGAGTGCACCACCACCCAGCCCCCATCTCTCCCTCTCTATTTTTTCCACCTCTCTCAATTTCTCTCTGTCTCTATAAAATAATAAATAAAATTAAAAAACAAGATTAAACAAGAAGAAGATAAGGTCAAGCACAACTCCACTAGTGGTAGTGTTTCAACACCATCTCTCTTGCTTAGTCTCTCTCAAAATATAAAAGAAGCACCTGGTCAGGGAGGTGGGTCAGAGGCTCTGTGCATCTGCAAGGCCCCAGGCTCAATCCCAGTGCCTTGTTAAAAACATGCATGGTGACAGCAGTAATAGAGGTCTACTTGTGGGGTCCTTTTTCTTTCTGTTTATGTTGCTCACAAGAGGGCTCTCTCCTCCTCCCTCCTCAGACCGCTGTTCCTCGTCCCAGCAAAGTGGGCATCTAAGTGAAGTAAGGAGTCGGAAGCAGCAGCGAAGATCACTGATCTTCTGGGGAAGGAGGCCTTCATCCTTCAGCCTGTCTGCCCAGGCTGGGCTCCCTGCCCCAGTTCTCACCTCCATCATTATGGTTCTGCTGTAGCAACAAGAGCAAAGTCACACTTTGCTTTGCCCAGCGCTGCTCACTGCCCCAAGACACTCATGCACAATCCCCGACTGTGCCCTTAAGCCAGTCCCGATGGGCAGGCATGGGTCCCTGCCATGCAGGCAACACAGCTGAGGTTGCCGACGTGTCTCATCTATGCTTACAGAAGGGCGCGACTACCGGGACCCGGTTGGCACTCCCTCCAGCGCACTGAAGATGCCCAAGTCTTCTCAGAATTGCAAACTCTGGTGAAGATCTGTTGCAAATTCCCTATTCCTTCAGGAACGATGACCCTCGACCCTCACGTCGGCCATTCCCAGGCCCCTGAAGTCATCTGTGGGTGCTACCCATGACCCCGGGTTCAGAACCCAGCCTGCACTCTTCAACCATCCACAGGAACTCAAGAAAGAAAATCCAAAAATCTGGAGTCACCTAGGCAGGAAAGAAACCTCCGGGGAAACTATGAGTTACTGCCTTGGTTCACGTGAGACAGGGATTTGCCGGAACCTCCAGCAAAATGTGTACAAGGGTCAAAAGTCTTCATGGTGGGAAAGCTACCGTAGTACTGAGTGCAAATACGTCTTTGATATTTGACTAGGACAATATACAGATTGCTGTGGAAGGACTCTTACTGATTCCAGGATTTGAAAAATTCTTAGCAGGAGCCAGGCAGTGGTGCACCTGGTTAAGTGCTCACATTCCAGAGTGCAAGGGCCTGGGTTCAAGCCCCTGGCCCCCACCTGAAGAGAGAAAGCTTCACGAGTGGTGAGGCAGGGCTGTGCTGGGAAAAGAAGTCCTCTCTGACCCAGAAATGAGGAAGAAATTCGATGATGGAGAAGATCCCCTGGATGCCGAGAGCCAGCAGGGTGGCGGCGGCACCCTTTCCACAGAAGCTGGAACTCATGGCAAGGGTTCAATCCCTTCAGCTCAGGCGGACCTTTCTGATTTAAATTCCACTTCAATTAAACTGTTCTACTGCTCTTCTTCCTTATTATTTTTTTTTAAGATTAAAAACGAAACTCTTATTCCAGGATCCTAATGAACAGGTTTTCAGATATTTCCTTTTGTCCATGGCCAAAGAACTGTCTACACAGGAGCGGTCTGTCCTTACCACTGCAGACAGGAGGTGGGCTGAGGCGGGCCCTGTGTTCCTGCACTGGAGATCGTAGCTGTTCTTCCTCCACAGAAGTTGGTGTCTTCAGGAGAATGCGTCCTGCATGAATAAAGAGATACTGCCTACAGCTCAACCATGAGTCCCTGGTCGTCTGTTACCCACCCGTGAAGCCAGCCTGGCGAAAACAACATAACCCGTCGAAAACAACATATGGCGCTACAACGTGGGACTGGACCTGCGCAACTCCCAGATAAGTGAAGACTTTGCCTACCTATGCACTATGGTCTTCTCTTCTACTTATGAAGAGGTTTGCCAAAGCCTCTACTGTTTCATTATGAGACAGTTACTCTGTCTCTGGAACATTTTACTCTGGGCCACACTTTGTTTCCCTGACCGGGAACTTTGGTTTCTTATGACCAGGATCATAGAGCTTGGGAGATGCACGGAGATTTCTCCTTGGACTTTCTGGATTCCCTCTCCCATGTTTCCTGAGGAAAAAGAGTACATTTTGCTCCAGGCCACAGTTTGGTTCTTTATGACCGTGATCGTATGCATGGGGATTTCCCCTGGAACTTTCTGGACTTCTTCTCGCATGTTACCCATGGAGAAGGTCTACTCTAATTTGAAGAGCATTCTCCAGTACCCTGGCAGTTCCCAAGTATGGAGACATGTGGTTAGTTCTACTCTCCTGATTGGATTCTTTCTTCGATGGGAAGACGCTTTTAAAAATGGGTGCCTGAAGCAATCCAGCAGGAACAGTCAGAAGCACCCTAAATGGAATTTCAAGGAGCTTTTTGGACTAGGACGCCCTCCGGGGACTCTTAATCCTACATGGTGAGATCTTGATAATCTGGTTCAAGTTGCGTTTCATAAGAGAATGATTTGAATGACTGAATTTTTGTTTGACATTGACTTAAAAAAAAAATGCTGGACACAGCCATGATTTCTAGAGACATCCAGAAACAATCCAAAAAAATTTTTTTTCCTCCTTTGATTTCTTTTTTTACGTCTTGACATGAATCTGAAACGTTTAATCCTGAAAACTGTATGAGTTATGGGTGGGGCAGATAATGCAATGATTATGTTAATTATTCTCATGCCTGAGGCTTTTAACCATGGTTCTTCTGTTTACCTTTCCACATTTTATTGAGTTTAAACTGTTTAAACAACCTTAAAATCATACTAGAAAGGACTTCCAATTATAATGGAGTTATCAATTATAGTAAACTTCTAATCTGCTACAAATTTTGTTTGACAAGTAAGTGAATTTCAGCTGTCAAAGTCTTCACATGAAAAAGCATCTACTCAAATGGAATTCCTGGAAATCCATTTGGATCCTGTTCTCTGACATGGCCCACAAGATGGAATGACTACAACACACCCCCGAAAACCAATGAGGTGACCTGGCACGACCTGAAGAAACAGATTCACAGACTCCAAAGCTCACTCTCTGCAGAAAGGCAAAATTCTGGTGGCCGACATTCCCCGTTGAGACAGACGTGCAGCATTTCATCCTCTGGCATTTTCTTCTGTGGTCAGCTACTCTGGACTGACACCTCCATCGGACTTACTGGTACACGCTGCTGTGTTTCTCAAAGACTAACTTCAGCCAATTGCCTTGAGACTTTATAGACCATGTCCCCTCGCCTGCAGGCTCTGCCCCAGAGGCAGAAAACTCCCCCTCCTTATTAGGTTATGCCCACAGAGGCATGAAGTGCCCCAAGAGGCAAGAGATGCCCACAGAGGCAAGAAACGTCCTTTGAGGCAAGAGATGCCCCCAAAGGCAAGAAGCACTCCCAGAGGCAAGAAATGCCCTTTCGCCTGCTAGGCCTTGCCCTTTGAGGCAAGAAACGTTCCCCTTGGCATCACACTGGTTATTGCTGCTTGCCTATTTTGTTTTCCATGTCTTATGCCAGTTCTTTTGAAAATGCCTGTACGATATAGGTTTCTGTTCACCCCACAATCCTGATACTATAGCAAATAGTTAAAAAGAAAGGGGGAGATGTTGGATAGCATGCCAGCTCCCCCTGGCTTCTGCTTAACCATATGCCTATATAGGGATAGATTGAATCCCATTCAAAGCTTTGGTCTATTTACATAAATCACTTTTACATTTACATAAAGCACTCCAGGGCATTGGTGGTTCAGTGATAGGATTCTCGCCTGCTCTGCCCCCTCCTTGTCACACTCTGATTTTCACCAGTCACTTTTCTCTCCACCCTCTCTATGTCACATCCTGTTTCCACCCTACTTGGCAAGTATATATAAAGACAGCATTGTGAGTTTTATAATACGTTGAGTTTAGCTTAGCTCGTCTTAGATTGTGCTGCGTCCTGCATGAATAAAGAGATACTGCCTACAGCTCAACCATGAGTCCCTGGTCGTCTGTTACCCGCCCGTGAAGCCAGCCCGGCAAAAACAACATAACCCGTCGAAAACAACAGGGCCGCAGGTGTCTCTCTCCCCCCCCCCTCCGTATCCCTCCTCCCTTCTCCATTTCTGTCTGTCTCTATCCAATAATAAGTAAAATTTAAAATAGTTTAAAAAAAGAAAAGAACATCTTTAGCTCCCTGCCTTGTACTTCAACTATAAATTCTGTGATGACAGAGACCATGTCTTTTTTGTGTCCATTTTAAACATCATGCCCACTACAGTGCCCAACCTCAATGAACAGTTAGTTATACGTGAATAAACCCTAAGGAGTTCCCAACTCTGTGTCAAACCAACTCCCCTATTAGAAGAAAGGAAAGAAGAGAAAGAAGAGGAAGAGGAAGGAGGAGAAGTTGTTTTTTAGTAGGCTGAGGGTATGAATAGACCTGCCAACGCCCATGTCCAGTGGAGAAGCAGTTACAGAAGCCGGAACCCCCACCTTCTGCTCCCATAAAGAATTTTCATCCAGGCTCCCAGAGGGGGAGAAATGTTGGAGGAAGATGACCAGAGGGCTCTGAACTCCAGCTCCATCAGGACCCAGAGAGAAAAAAGGAAAAAGGAAGAGACATTGAGGTGTGATAATAGGTGTAGGTGTGACTTGGGAAGGAAGAGAAGATGGGAACCTTTTAAAAAAGTGGGTAAATCTATACAAATATAGACAGACCGTTGAAGAAATAGTGGTTAACCCGTATCTGCAATCCTGGGAGAACTGATATAGCTTCCATTGGAGGGACTGGGGACACAGAGCTCTGGTGGTGGGAACAGTGTGGAGCTGTGACCCTGTGATCATGTCATTTTGTAAAGATCAATGATCAACGGGGTGACCAGAGAGGAACATTTTGTCATTACTTAGAATGAAAAGCACTGCTATTAATGTGAAGTATTACGCCCACAAGCATGGCTGATCACCGCAGAAAGGAAGATACATAAAATACCGAAAGGCAAAGCAGCCTGGATTCCCTTTCCTTTATTTTCTAGCTTTGAAAATTAGCTATTTACTGTCATGCCTGAGGCTCCAAAGTCCTAGATTCAATTCTCTGGCACCACCGTTTGCCAGAGCTGAGCAGTTCTCTGGAGAAAAGGAAGGGAGGGAGGGAGGGAGGGAGGGCGAGAGAGAGAGAGAGAGAGAGAGAGAGGGAGAGAGAGGGGGGGAGGGAAAGAAAGAGGGAGGGAGGGAGGGAGGGAGGGAGGCAGACAATTAGCTCTTTTATATTCCACATGATTTCTGAAATGAAAGCAACAATATGCCTAAGCAGGGAATGTAGAAAGCTTTCAAGAACCCTTCTCCCCAAATAATTCATGCATTTATTGTAACCCTTTAAAATTATCTAAGAGCCCTGGAGGTGACTCAGTGGGCAGACATGTGTCTTCTCTGTGGAAACACTGGATTTCACCACCAGAGACACACTAGAGCCCAAAGATGAGCCAGGTGGGTGGTGGAGTGAAGCCTTGGTGTCTCTCCACACACAGAACTGGGTGGAGTTGCTAGCTCTGCGGGCGTGCAGATGCACAGAGCTCTGAGTTCACACCACACCCCACACACACACACACACACACACACACACACACACGCACGCACGCACGCTGATCACAGTGTTTGAGCTTTCTCTAAAAGATTCCATTTATTACGTAACGAGAGATAGGAGAGAGGGGAAGAACTAGATACCACTCTGGTACCTGTGCTCTTAGGATGTTGCTTAAAACACTGCAATTTATACATATCCGATAGCCTTTAACATTCCTGTAAAGAGAAAAAATGAGGGAATACTAAATGTTTACACACACACACACACACACACACTGAGGCAAATATAAAATGCTTAAGATAAGACTTCATAAAAAACAGGGTCCAGGCGGTGGCGCACCGGGTTGAGTGCACACATTACAGTGAGCAAGGACCCAGGTTCGAGCCCCCGGTCCCCATCTGCAGGGGGAGAGCTTCAGGAGCAGTAAAGCAGGGCTGCCGGTGTCTCTCTGTCTCTCTCCCTCTATATCTCCCCCACCCCTATAGATCTCTGGCTATCTCTGGCCAATAAATAAAGATAATAAAAAAATTTTTAAAGGCTTGCTTCTTTAAAAAAAATTCCTTTAAAAATAATAAATAAAGGGCAACAAAAGGGAATAAATAAATAAATAATTTAAAATTAAAAAAATAAAAATAATAAATAAATAAATAAATAAATAAAAATAAAAATATATATTGCATAAAATTGTATCTAGTCTATAATTACAGCAGCAGGAATAAGCCTTCAATATAAAGACCTTCAGAAGGGTACCTGAATGACAGCTGAGAGCAGGCTCAGGGTTTTCTTTTACGATTTACCAGTCACTATGATTTCTGTGACAAAACCTCACTTTGAACAAGACAGAGAAAGGAAACCCTGTGACTAGGAAGCAGGCACCGTCTCAACAACTCAACATGGGCTTCTGCAGAAGGCGGTGAGAGCCTGTCAGCCAGTGACATGGCGAGCACAGTTGGTGCCTGGCAGGCTCACGCAAAAATGACCACATCTGACGGTCCCCAAAGAAAACAGAAAAATTTGCCCCTGTTCTATTGAACTGGCTTCTGGAGAAAGACAACACAAGGGAGACTTTGATGACACTTCAGTTATCTCACACGGCAAGGACATATGGCATCTCGAGGGGTGGGAGAGCGTCTGTGATCAGTCCAGATGCCCAAATGTTAGAAGGAGAAGGCAAAAAAAAAAAAAAATCTCTGTCTGGCAACGATGGACAGCAAATGTTTTATGCATCACTTGGAAACAAAACAGAATCTACACCCCGTAGAAGAGGCACACGCCCAGGCTCTGTAGACATGGGAGGATGATGGGAAGAAGTTATTTCAAGAGGAGCCTGCAGTCAAGAAAGAGGCGTGAGGCTCAGGTCTGTGAGCATAACCAAAGAAGCTTTACCGCACGCAAGAGCCTGGGCGTCCCCACTGGGTGGGTTCAGTCACTCATGAGTTTCCGGATTAAGTTTCCTGTATTAAGAATCACATGCATGAACAGTAAACGGGGAGTACTGAGTACAGCAAGAGGCAAGGTTTTCAACGGGGAGAAGAGAGAAAGAGAGAGGAGAGAGAATTCACTTGTGGCTGTGATGGTTTGATTCAGTATTTTAGAAAAGGAAAGACTTAGAATTTGCCTAGTCTACTGCCCCCACACACACACCCCTAGTTCAAGCTTTAGCCAAACACAGTAATCTACAATTAATAAAATTTCTTCCTTCCTTCTTTCTCCATCTCATTCTCCCTCTTTTCCTTTTTCCTTCTCTCTTTTTGTATTCCTCTCCTCTCCTTCCTATCTTCCTTCTCCCTCATTCTTTCTTCTTTTCTTGATCATCTAACATTGGAGCCAAAACCAGAGGAGAGTGTCTTTCTAGAACCTCCAAGTTAACAGCAAAGAAAAAAGATTCAGCCGGGAGGTAGGTTAGAGGGGGGGTGCTGGTTAAGTGCACCTATTATTATGATTAGGGACCCAGATTCAAGTCCCTGCTCCCCACCTGTAGAGGGAAATCTTCACAAGTGGTGAAGCGGGTCTGCAGGTGTCTTTCTCTCTCACTCTCTATCTCCCTTCCCCTCTCAATTTCTCTCTGTCCTATCAAGTGTGCTAGAAAGGAAAAGGAAAAATAAAAATAAAAAAAGAGACCATTGCAAGTGGTAGATTTGTAGTCCCAGCACCAAGCCCCAGCAATAAATAACCCTGGTGGCAATAAAAATATTTTTAAATTAAAAAAAAAAGATTCATCCTCCCCTTCCTCCATCCCTGCCCGCTCCAACCCCCTCCTCGGGCCCCGCTTCCTGTAACAGCTCAAGTCAAGAACCACACAAACTACAGCTGCCAAAAGCCTCCCTGCTGCCTTGGGGTCACTCCTGGAGGTGAGTCAGAGGTTCTACTATGTATTAATAGGAAAGGAGAGGTGAAACCACCCTAGAAGCACCAAGAAAAAGAAGGAAGGAGAGAGAGAGAGAGAGAGACCAAGACCCAGAAGCAGGGAGGTAACATCACAAAAGGTGCATGGATGAGAACACAGAGGCTACAGTTTTAGTTACCGACACCACCATATGCCAGAGCTAAGCAGACCTCTCTCTGCTATCTCTCTCTCTCTCTCTCTCTCTCTCTCTCACACACACACACACACACACACACACACACATACACACAATAAATGAATTCTTCTTTAAAAAGAGAGATATCTAGACTTGTATTGCCACAGGGCTGTTTACTTTTTTTGGCAAGCAGACTATTAGATGTGAGAAAAAGATTTACTGGATTAAAGTGATGCTACAGTAGCGAGAGGTGAGAGGCACAGGTCAGAGGTGCTAAGTATTTCTCACATTTGGTATTTTCAACAGTTATGAAACACACAAGACTGCCTTTCTCCAGCTCTGCCCCCTATGTTCTTACCCCCTATACTTTTCAACACAAACATGTTAAAGGCACAAGGAGATTGTGTTGGCTACACTCCCTTCACCTCTCCCCCACCTGGCTGAAAGAAGAAAGGAGTACTCAGGAAGACTACATTGAGGAGAAGAAAAGAAAGAAAGAAAGAAAGAAAGAAAGAAAGAAAGAAAGAAAGAAAGAAAGAGAGAGCCCATCACTGAAAGGGAGTTGAATCTGAAAAACACCAAAGAAAGCCAGGCACTTTCTCTTACCTGACAGAGAACAGGGGAAAAGAAAAGACAGCTGGAAGTGGCAATAGGTGTTGGGGTGACTTAGAAAAAAAGTTTTGAAGGCAGGACTGTTGAAAAGAAATGGGGGGAATACACACACACACACACAGTACACATAGATATAGCTAGATAATTACAGAATCAGTCCAGATCAGTAGCCTTGGGAGAACTACTGCAGTTTCCAGTGAAAAGGATGGGGACACAGAACTCTGATGGCGGGGATCACATGGAATTATACACATAATATATTATTATATATCATCTTATAGTTTTGTAAATCAATATTAAATCACTAATACAAATAAAATAAAGAAAAAGAGCCAGGGAGCTAGCATTTAAAAGACTTGGATTTGTTTTTATTTAAGATGCTTTAATTCTGCTGCAAAGAAAAAAAAATTCAGTAAGTGATTCACCACTGAAAGGTTAGAGGGGGTAGCAGATGGCACTCGGGAGATGTTTCCAAGTGCAAGGTCCCCGATTAGTAACTCAGTGTGTCTCTCGACCTCATTCACCATTAAGAAAGCCCAAGGCCTGGCACCAGGGAAGAAGAGGGTGAAATATACCAGGGGGCAGTTGGGCCCCACTTGCTTGATGTGCGGTTCATAGAGGGAATGGAGGTCAAATCAGGGCCGAGGCAGAAGTTGAAAAACAAAATCAGAAGAGAAAACACAAGTAGAACCTGAACTGGAGTTGGCGTATTGCACCAAAGTAAAAGACTCTGGGGTGGGTGGTGGGGAGAATACAGGTCCAAGAAGGATGACAGAGGACCTAGTGGGGGTTGTATTGTTATATGGAAAACTGGGAAATGTTATGCATGTACAAACTATTGTATTTACTGTTGAATGTAAGACATTAATCCCCCAATAAAGAAAAGAAAAAAAGAAAATCCCATTGTTAGGATTTTCTGTAACATACAAGAAAAAAAAATCAGGGCCGAGGAGTGAGGGACGGAGGCTCTTCTCTATCTGGAAGGGCAGCAGCTACAAAGCAGAGGGCACACCCACCCAGAGCCCTCCACTCCTGTGTGTCCATACCACAACATGTCACCAGCCAGATTGCAAATTTCCTGAAAGTAATTAAGTCAGAAATGAGCTTCTTAGCTGCAGCCCTGGTGGCAAAGTGACAGCCAGAAGCCAGAATGAGGGTGAGCTCAAGGAGTTAGCACTGCATGGGAGATGCAGTCCAGTAAATGGGACCCGGCAAGACCTGAATCTCACCCCTGGTCTGCTGTGTTAGCTCAGTGCAGTTCTGCTCTCTGAAACATACTCGACTCCTCCTCTGCGGTTACACACAGCGTCTAGATGCAAAAGAAAACGCTTCTTCAAACGGACTTCGCAGACTCCAAGAGGTGTCTGAATTGTTTATGGCAAGGGAAGGGAGAGGAGCAAGGCTTATGTGTTTTGCTAGTCATGTGGAGAACGTACGAGCCTACACTGGAAAGAAAAATGAAAGAAGAATCATTAGAGTAAGAGGAAGAAAAGTAAGAGAGGAAGGCAAGTGGTGAAAAAAAAATCTCAACTCTGGATACCAGTATTAGTATGAATTTCAAAAACTGTACTTGAAAGACCCATTTGGAGAAAAAGTTATTCTCGTATGCCACAGCTATACCCAGACTGATGTTTCTTGAATCCGGGGGGTGGGGGGGAGGATAAGGGACGAGCTCCAGGAAGAGTGGTGTGCGGCACGAGCAGCCCTTGCTGGAAGCTGCAGGACTAGCCAGCTGTGAGAGCCGAGTACAGTCCAACGCCTGGAAGGCGTGCGAGAAGACCCCCACATCGTGGCAGGGGCGAGCAGCTCTGGCATCTCTTACAGCTGGAAACTCTGTGCCAGCAGAGACAGCAAAGCACAGGGCTGACTGGGTCCTTACAGCATTTCCTCCCAGCACTTATCTCCATGCGCCATTTTCCTCTGAAGCAAAAGACCCATTACTCCAATTCAAATCGCCAACACCAGTAAATGCTTTGCCTCGGCATTTAAACACCATCAAACACCAACAGCAACTTAGCTACTGATAGGATCTTCGTGACATGCAGTGATGCCAGCCAGCTAACAACACCCCATCCATTCTGATTCACTCAGAGCAAAGAAATGAGGTCATTTGCTGGCCGTCCTGCTGATACACCCAACAGAACTGAAAGGACTAACTCCATAAGTGAAGAAAAAGAAGAAGGAGGAGGAGGAGCAAACTGAGTTGCAATCCACCAAACCTGAAGGCCGTCTTCACCAAGGCCTCTGGGCTGTCAAGCTGAGGCAATTCATCTGCCAAGATTTCCTCTGGTGGCCGCGGGTCATTGACGATCGTCGGCCGGGGTTTCTCCTTGACGTTGCCTGTGAGTCCGTCGATGAGGGAGTTCCACAGACAGTTCTGTGACTTGGACCCTGAGGAAGAGGGGAAGGAGAAGGGAGGTAGGTGAACCGCCAGCCAGCGCCACGTCCTGCAGGGCCCAATTCAGGGTTCTCCAAAGCAGAGCAGACGGGTCTTCATACTTCTCATGCTCTGCAGCAACATCAGAGAGCACGGGAAGATACAGACCCGTAACGTGCAGAGTAATGGGGACTGTGACAGTTAACGTGTAGAAAGAAGGGCCAACACTCTGGTGTTTCAGCTCATAGTTCAGTACTGGAGATATGATCTGTCTCCTTCCAGTGGTGAACGACCCCAGCTCCTGATACAGGTAAAGGCAGCTGCGTGGATGTTCACTGAAGCAGACAAAGGACAGACAGAGGACAGTAGGGTGTCTGGACACAGTCTCCCCCCATGAACTCAGCTCCCACAAAGGACCAAGCTGCAAGATTCTGCTCTTAGGCCTGATGAGATAGCTCGTTTGGATAGTGCGCACTTCAAGTCCAGACCCCACCACATTCAAGGAAGCGTCAGTGTTGTAGGGTCTCTCTCTAGCTAAAATAATAACAGTGATGGTAACTCCACTCTTTGGAGACAGTCACTCCACAGAGGGTCTGTGCTGGTGGTGAGAATAATACCACGTAGCAATGTCTGAGGCACCAGCCTTTGAGCCAGTGTCGGTGCCTGGCCAGAACTTACGGTTCTTATTAGGGCTGCAAGATGGCCTTTGGCAAAACACATCTCCAGAACTTTGCAGAACAGAACTTTTTACTCATGCACCTGGAGAAAGCTCACCAAGCCCAAGAGCCAGACAGCACAGTCAGGACAGAATGGGACTGAGGCAGCACAGACCTGCCACTCTGCCTCTGCTGGGGCCCAAGGGGGCTACCGAGGGGGCTGTGAATTTACTCTTTATTGGGAAATATCAAACACGATACCAGGAACCAGGGTGTAGAAAGGGGAAGCAAGTTGACTCAAGGAGCTGTGGATCTGTAGTGATAACCCTGCAGGCAATAAATAATAGTAAAATAAACAATAAGAACAGCAGGGGCCGGGTGGTGGTGCACCTGGTTGAGTACACATGTAACAATGTGCAAGGCCTCAGGTTCAAGGCCCCAGTCCCCACCTATGGGGGGAAAAGCTTCACAAGGGGTAAAGCAGGGCTGCAGGTGTCTCTCTGTCTCTCTCCCTATCTCTTCTCAATTCCTGGCTGTCTCTATCCGATAAATAAATAAATAAATAAATAAAGATGATTTTAAAAGTTTAATCTTATTTAAAAGCAATAAAAAATAAGTAAAAAGAGAAGACATTGGCTGAAGTGGTATCACAAAAGTAGGTCTAGTCAGTCAGATGACGCGGTCAGTACCAAGGTATCATGCGCGCTTGACAGGACAGACTGAAAATGGTTCTATGCCTTCAAGGTCTTCCTCCTCAAGACACAGAACCCCAGGGGGTAGATGCACATCTTTGGGTTCTGGAAGGGGAGCCCTCTGATGTCTGACCTACAAGCACACCCCAGTTATGAGAACACTACTCGGAACGCCCGCCCCACTCAGGTGCCTCCCTCATCACCTGACACCTGTTCAAACCAACCAAAACCCACTTCTTAGCTCCCCCCCACTCCTCACTTCATACACACCAAGGAGACCTCACAAGGATCACTGAACCCTCACTACAGAGTCTCTCGCACATTGGCAAACAGACATTTCCATGAACTGAACTGACTCTCCTGGGATGTTCTATATCCAACTTGCCTTCCTATCAATGGAAATAAAAATTTTAAATATGTTATTGGTAGGAAACACATCTTCCAATCCTTTGAACAAAAGACAGCTCTTGTTTGAAGCCTTGAACATCTATCTTAACTCCCATCTCCTGCACTGAAAAAAGAATTTGGGTCCATCCTCTCAGAGGGGGGAAATGATAGGGGAAGATGGCCGGAGGGCTCTGAACCCCAGCTCCATGAGGACCCGAGAGAGAAGAGGGAAAGGAGAGGGGCATTTGGATGTTGTAAGAGGTGTCGGTGTGACTTGGAAAGGAAGAGAGGATGGAACCATAGAAAACAACAGGCAAACATGTACAAATAGAGGCAGACAATTGCAGAAAGAATAGTCAGCCCGTGTCTGCAAGCTCAGGAGAACTGCTGGAGCTTCCTATGGAGGGACTGGGGACACAGAGCTCTGGCAGTGGGGACGGTGGGAATGGCGCAGAGCTGACCCCCTGTTATCTCGTAATTTTGTAGATAAATATTAAATCACTGATAAAATTTTTTAAAAAGTGATCCTTCAAAGCTCACTTGGATAGTGGGCAGTTTTGCCACTAGCTGATGTCCCAATCTCAACAGGAAGATTTCAAGGAAGGACATTAAGCACAGCTTTAGTAGTAGGTGAGTTATATATATTCTTAAATGTGCATGCTTCTCCCTGTCCCCACCACCACTCTTATTAGGTGGCTAAGACATTTAATGATCCAAAAAAAGGGTCAGATTTTATCAAATGCTTTTTCTACATCTGTGAAAATACATGCTGCAGTTCTTCTTCTTCTTCTTCTAATTTTATTGGACAAACAGAGAGAAATTGAGAGGGGAGGGAGAGATAGAGAAAGAAAGAGACAGAGAGACACCTGCAGCCCTGCTTCACCACTCACAAAGCCTTCCCCCGCTGCAGGTGGGAACCAGGGGCTTGAACTCGGGTCCTTGTGCACGGTAGTGTGCGTGCTTAGGCAAGTGTGCCACCACCTGGTCCATTTTTAGTTCCTGTTAATAGTTATGGAATCTAAAGTTATGTCCCCCCATTCATGTCATTAATTGTTTGTCTGCCTGTCTCTGTTGCCGGGCTCTTACTGGGACTTCACGCCCACACTACTACCCACCCAGAAGGCCAGTTTTGTTTTTGCTGTTATTTTTTATAGAGAGTGAATGACAGAAAAGGAGAGACAGAGAGAGAAAGAGAGGAGGAGGACAGGAGACACTACAGCACTGTGTCCTTCCCAGCGGGGCCTCCCGGCAGTTCTGACTGTGGTCGGCCTGTACTATGCTTACAGTCAGGACGCCTGGCGCCTTCTCTCTTGTTCTTTTAAACTCCTGTTTATGACAGGACCAGGTTTTGTTTGTTTGTTTATTTGTTTTGGTTTGGGTTTTTTTAGGCACTAGACAGACTTCTTTAGTGTTTGTACTATTTCTGTTTTCGTTAATATTTTTATTAATTTATTATTGGATAGAGACAAAGAGAAATTGAGAAGGGAGGGGGAGGAAGAGAGGGAAGGAGACAGACCACTTGTGAAGCTTTCCCCCTGCAGGTGGGGACCAGGGGCTTGAACCCAGGTCTTTGAGCACTTAACCAGGTGTGTCACCACCTGGCCTTGTTCTATTTCCTTAAAGGAATTCATTGGCATTCTGATAGGAACTGCACTGAATCTACATTCAGTAGATAGATCCGAGTAGAATGATCACTTTAATGATAGAAATCCTTCCCATTCAAGAGCACAGACTATCTTTGCATTTCCTTGTGTTTTCTTTTAGACACTTTCATGGTGACTTACAATTCTAACGTACACATCTACCATCTCCTTTGTTGAATTTATTCCTAGATATACATTCCCCCCTTTGAGTGTATATCGAGACGCTATTTAGTGTATATTGAGACGCTAAAATGTAATTGCCTGTTTAGCCTAAGAATACTAAGATCTTAATGCTAAAACCATGTTCCCATCATGGCGGCTGACGGGTGCTTTCTGTATAGAACATCTGCTGTATATATTTACTTATCTAAGCATCTTTCCCTCCCTCGTAATAATAATACCTCTCACTTTATTGGGGGAGAACGTTCCTGTTCTTCATACCATCAGAGTCTGACAGGCACTCAGTGATGTTGGTCCATGACACTGGCCTCAGTGGCAGGTCAAGAATGAGGTATGTAAGGGACAGGCAGTGGTGCACCTGGTTAAGCGCTCACATTACAGTGCGTGGTCCCCTCTCCCACCTCCTAGGTATGTTTCCTTAACCTCTGCAGCTGCATTCCTTCCCCTGGGACAGCCCCACCATTAGCAGGACAGGCATGACCATAGATGGCAAGGAAAGAACATTCCAAGGTTAGGTAACCAAGCAACCCTGCTATGGTCCCTCCCTAACCTTAGAGCCATCCTTAAATACACCTGAAAAATTTTCAATAGACGAGACTTGATCAGACTCCTGTCTTGTCTCCATTTCTCGCGTCTCTTGTCCTACCCCATTCCCACTCCCCCTCCTAGGGTCTCCGTTTGATGACCCCGCGGGCCAGGGCAATCAACAGACGTTGAGAAAGAAGAACAGAAGGGAAACTCAAAGCAGGATGTGAATAAATCTGGAATAGGGCACCAAAGTAAAAACCTTGTGGTGAGGGGGAGGGTGGACATTCGGCTTCCCAGGGCGGTGGGGGCGTGAGGGTAGGTGGGATGGGACACAGTCTCTTGGTGGTGGGAATGGTGTTTATGTACACTCCTATTAATTTTTAGTCATATAAATCACTATTTAATTAATATGAGAGGGGAAAATTGATTGTATGTCTCAAACTTTTTAAAGCACAGACTGCATCTTTTTAATACATAGGCTGAGTCTTTGATATGTTGACTCTCTCAAAAGCCTAGACCAGGGAGAACAGAAGCAACTTGTAACACAGCTATATACAAGATGCTGGGTATTATACAGCAAATCCTAACATAGGGACTTTTCAAAGTTAACCCAATTACCAAATAATGTGATGATAACAGTAACTATCCATTGTCTTCTTGAATCCTAAGACAGCAGGAACCTCATCACATTTCCACTGTAGAGCCTATATTTCCCCCAGTCCTGGAACCTTAGGGTGGGGCTCACTTTCCTGCATGCTTCTCTCAATTCATATCAAATAATATTGCATTGGCCGATTCCAACCTAATCAATGTAACATGTGCTACCTCAGCATGCTTCACTTCAGACTGTGTCCAGAGACTTCACGTGTGGAATGACAACCCTTCAGCTTCATTACTCGGGTGAGACCTTTACTTTCATAGTATTCTCTAATTCCATTCCAGGCGGTTCACTTCCTAACAAAGTCCCAAAACCTAGATATAGACCAGGTCCCCTGAGATAGAGTATATGTTCACACGTATCTATAAACTAGGGCAAAATATATACCTGAAAGCAGAAGTACACAATAGTCTGCAGTGAGTACCCCCCAAAACTTCATCTTCACTACTCCAGCCTTTAGGTCCATGATTGTTCAACAATTTGTTTGGCTTTGTATGTTAACTCTCTTTTCAGCCACCAGGTTCCAGATGCCAGCATGATGCCAACCAGACTTCCCTGGACAGAGGACCCCACCAATGTGTCCTGGAGCTCCGATTCCCCAGAGACCCACCCTACTAGGAAAAGAGAGATGAAGACTGGGAGTATGGATCAACCAGTCAACACCCATATTCAGCAGGGAAGCAATTACAGAAGCCAGACCTTCCACCTTCTGCATCCCACAATGACCCTGGGTCCATGCTCCCAGAGGGATGAAGAATAGGAAAGCTGTCAGGGGAGGGGATGGGATATGGAGTTCTGGTGGTGGGAACTGTGTGGAGTTATACCCCTCTTATCCTATGGTTTTGTTCGTATCTCCTTTTTTAAATTTTATTTTATTTTATTTGTTATTGGATAGAGACAGAGAGAAATTGAGAGAGAAGGGGGAGATAGAGAGGAAGAGAAACAGAGAGACACCTGCAGACCTGCTTCACCGCCTGTGAAGCCACTCCCCTGCAGGTGGGGAGCCAGGGGCTTGAACCAGGATCCTAACCAGTCCTTGCACTTTGCGCCATGTGCGCTTAACCCACTGCACTACTGCCCGACTCCCTCATGTCTCCTTTTTTAAAATAAATAATTTTTTTTAAAAAAAGAACTCGGACAGTACTCATCTAGTATGCTAATTAAAAGAGAAGTTTATCTATTAAGAGTGAAATCCACTTGACACTTGGTTAATGGTGTAAGCTGGGTACTTGGAAAACAGAAGATAGCACTTTCTAAGTTTTCTCTAATTTAAACTTTCACTAATTTATATACTGTCTTCTTCATAATGAAGTGAAAACATTTCAGTGCCTAACTACCTTTAAATATGCTACTGTTTGCAAAGCTTCAAAGCTGCAAACCTGACCATCTGGTGGGTGACTCATCTTTAGGGCAGCCGTGCGCTCGCTAGTCTTGTGTGCTCGCGAGTCTTCGTTTGGGAAGCCCCACAGCTGACGCCCAGCTCATTAGGGGAACTGGGCGGGGTGCAGTCAGACGCAGTACGCACTAAGGTCTCAGAGCTTGGAAGGATATGTCACGCTCATCCTAGACAAGCTAGAACAGAATGTACACCATGGCCAAAAGGCAGGAGTAGAAACTGTAAAGAGGTTATGAGTTCAGCTCCCACCTTCTGCTCCCCATAAACAACCTTGGTCCACACTCCCAGCAGGAGAGAAGTGACAGCATGAAGATCAGAGGACTCTGCACTCCAGCTCCATCAGCAACAGAGAGAGAAGGAAAAGGAGAGAGACATATGGAGGGGGTTATGATGTCATGCGTGGCTTAGAGGAAAAGAGAGGATTGAATTGGGAAAAGAAGGGACAACTATGTATAAATGTGGACAGGTAGGGGGGTCAGGAGGTAGCGCAGCAAGTTAAGCGCACGTGGCACAAAGCGCAAGGACCCGCAGAAGGATCCCGGTTCGAGCCCCCGGCTCCCCATCTGCAAGGGAGTCGCTTCACAGGTGGTGAAGCAGGTCTGCAGGTGTCTATCTTTCTCTCCTCCTCTCTGTCTTCCCCTCCTCTCTCCATTTCTCTCTGTCCTATCCAACAATGACAGCATCAATAACAACAACAACTACAACAATAATGAAAAACAACAAGGGCAACAAAAGGGAAAATAAATAAATAGGTAAATAAAAAAATAAATAAATATTGAATGTGGACAGATAGTTGTAGAGAAAATGGTTGGCCCATGTCTAAAACTTTAGGGGAACTGTGGTGGAGTGCAGTGGGGAGACTGAAGATTCAGAACTCTGGTGGTGGGAATGGTGTGGATTCAAACCCCTGTCGACATGTAATTCTGTACTATAAAAATATTTTAAAAATTAAAAATTTAAAAAAGAAAATAAAAACTATAGATATTTTCTAACACTTAAAAAAAAAGAGGTTATGAGTTCAGTGTGAGAACTGTTGCTTTTGACGTCTCTGTTTTCTTCTACCTTTGGGTCATACACAAGTTTGTGATGACTGCGTTTCCATCTCGTGTGGAAGTACTGCTTCTTTCTCTTCCTTCAGCCAGAAAAAAATCACAGGGTGGGAGTGGTGCTCTTTCTTAAAAACTAGTGCTGCAAAGAAGATGCACAGACAGCTAGACAACATGAACATAATAATCCCTAAGTCTGGAAAGTGCTAACCAAAGCTGTGACATGATGCCACTTCACACCTAGTACAGCGCACAAAGGACCTGGGCCCAAGCGCCCAGTCCCCACCTACAGGGGAGAAGCTTCCCCAGTGGTGCAACGGTGCTGCAGACATCTCTTTCCCTCTCCCTGCCTCCCCTTCCCTAGCTATATACCTCTGTCTCTATCCAATTAATTAATTAAACATTTAAAAATAAAATTCAAAATATTTTTTTATTTTATAGAAGCAGAGAGAAATTGAGGGTGGGGGAAAGAGTGGAGGAGACAGAGAGACACCTGCAGCCCTGCTTCACCACTCGTAAAGCTTTTCCCTGCAGGTGGGGACCGGGGGCTTGAACCTGGGTCCTTTGTTTGCTTCAATGCATGTACTCAGTCAGGTGCACCACAACCTAGTCTCAAAATGTAAAGGGATTTGTTTAACAAGCCCACATGTAACGGGCATTTGGAGAAATCGAAGCCCGCATATATTGCTGATAGGAATGTGAAATTGCTCAGCCATTCTGAACCAAGCCTGAACTGCCCGTCCGCTCCACCAGCCCCACCTCTCGCAATATTCCTGAAACTAGCAGAGTGCAGCTCACCTCAAGACTCACAACACCTCGCACCAGGCGTAGACTCTCACTTCCCCATGCAGTAACTCTGAACTAACTGCTTCTGTCTTTCAGCCTCCAGGATTATCACTGGGACTCGGTGCCTGCACTAGAATCCACTGCTTGTGGCAGCCATTTTCCTATTTTGTTGCCCTTGTTGTTATTATTGTTGTTATTGTTGGATAGGGCAGAGAGAAATGGAGAGGGGAGGGGAAGACAGAGAAGGGGAGAGAAAGACAGACACCTGCAGACCTGCTTCACCGCTTGTGAAGCGACTCCCCTGCAGGTGGGGAGCCGGGGGCTTGAACCAGGATCCTTACACTAATGTTTGGGCTTTGCGCCACATGTGCTTAACCCGCTCCCCTCCCCCAACTAATTGCTTCTTACCTCAGTCTCTGCCCACAGAATCCTTGTGACATGAACAAGAGCCTGAACCCAGGTTTAAAGAACAGTTTCTCTTACTTCACAGATGCCCGTCCTCTCTCAATGAGCTTCAGGAGAACTTGACAGGGCTGGGGAAACAGCGCAATTGTTCGGCAAAAGACTCTCATGCTTGAGGCTCTGAGGCCCCTGGTTCAATCCCCAGCACCACCATAAGCCAGAGCTGAGCAGGGCTCTGGTCTTGATGTCTTTCTCTCTGTATCTCTCTCTCATTCAAATAAAGTAAATAAAAATATTTTTATGTAAGATTATAAATCAAATTTTTTAATTTCTTTATTGGGGGATTAATGTTTTACAGTCGACAGTAAATACAGTAGTTTGTACATGCATAACATTTCTCAGTTTTCCACATAACAGTACAACCCCCACTAGGTCCTCTGTCATCCTTTTCCAGGACCTGTACAATAAAATATTTTTTAAAAAAAAGGAAAAAGAGAGAACCTGAGAGATATTGGGAGGCCATGAAGAACTAATAGTAGCAGATATGAAGAGAAATCAGTCACCTTTCTGATTGGTTTCATTATGATGTGTCTAGCAGTGAATCACTTTTCTGATTTCCCTGCTTGAAGCTGGGTATTATTTTTCAAGCTGATGATTTATATTACTAACCAATTCCAAAAGATTTTCAGTCATTTGATTTTTCAGTTATTAATTTTCCCATATTCTTGGTTCTTTCGATCTCAAATGCCTGTTTGATATAAGTTGGACTTTTTCATTCTATTTTTTTTTGCCCCCAAGGTTATCGCTGGGGCTCGATGCCCGCACTACAAATCTACTGCTCCTAGAGGCCATTTCCTCCATTTTATTGGATAAGACAGAGAGAAACTGAGAGTGGAGAGGTGGACAGAGAGAAAGACAGACGCCAGCAGGCCTGCTTCACCACTTGTGCACATGGGGGGTGGGGGCTCAAACCTGGATCTTTGCACAGGTCCTTGTGCTCACTCAGTACCATGTGCACTTAACCAGGTGCACCACCACCCACCCCCATTCTGCCCTCTCTACTGCTCAACTCTTCTGTCACATTCGACTCATTTCCTCAAACACATCTTTCGTTTTATCATTTTTTCCTGGTGAGTGCTATGCAGCAGAGATAAATCAACTGTGTTTGGATATTGTTGTTTGCTTGTCTCTCATAAGCATACCACTACTGCAGGCCAACTTTCAGACAGAAGGAGCGAGAGGCAGAGAGACAGGGCAGCACAGCGCTGCAGCCTCCTTCAGCGCAGGGGAAGCAGATTCGAAGCTAGGAGCCTACACCTGCCAGAGCCAAGTGCGCCGCCCAGGTGAGCTATTCCGTCAGTCCTTCTGCTTTGAGCGCTGCCAGCTGACATGTCTTGAAGCTTTAGGGAACTATTAAAAACCGTTTTCCTTCAAAATGCCTTGTTCCGTTCTCAGAATGTTAATTCTTTGCCTAGCTCCATTTTCATTTTTTTAATTTTTTTCTAATTCTACCTGTTTTTTTATTTTTGCTTTTTCCAATCTCATTTTTAAAGAGTGTGCATTTCCTTTCCGTTTTCCATTATATTACCTCGAACGTCGAAGACTTTCACCTTGAATTTCAACGTGCATTCTCTGGCTCTCTTACTCATCAAATTAGAACACTGCCCTGATTTGTTTCTTTTCTTTTTTTTTTTTCAGTTTGACTGTGAGCTTTTACTTAGGGCAGCTGACTTTTCTCTCTTAGAATACCTTCCTATTTCTGCTGTACTTCAGAAGAATTTTTTTTTTTTTGCACTTGATTCTGGCAGCTTGGTTCCATTTAATTTAACCGCTCCTTGTCTGAAACCTGTTTTTATGGATTTCTAAGTTGGAGACGGCTCCTGGGCCCATGGGGGGAGGGGTCCTCAATCTCAACTTCTCAGGGGAGAGTCCCCTCTTCAGCCATCAGCTCCTCCCCTAAAGCTGCATCATTCCCCGGTAAGGAAGCTGTAGTTTGCTGTCCACATCCCTCTGTTCCCCTTGTCTACTGCTGCATGACAAACCACCCCAAACGTGGTGACTTCAAGCCAGCACTTGCTCTGCCTCCAAGCCTGCACTCTGGGCCAGGCCCAGCAGCGAGCTCTCCAGAAGGTCTGCCGGTTGGCTGACAGCGAGCCCAGAACAAGCATCCCATGGGGCCCAGGTGGAAACTGCATCATCTTCCAGGATCTCACCTGGCGAGTCATGAAGCAGCAACCTTTCCACCACCACGGCCCCCAGATTCGGGGAAAGGAAACTTAGGTCTTGCCTCTGGAGGGCAGCTTGTCAGCATGCAGGCTGGGAGCTAGAGATGCAAATATTTTTTTGGAAATTTGTTTTGAGAGTTCAGGCAGGAGTCTCAGCTCTAACTCCCCTCTCTGCGCAGCCAAGGCCTTGACCCCTCTGCTCAAGTGGACGTGAAAGTTCATCAGATTCCACGGCTGGGCCTCCCCGCTCTGTCCGGCACGGCCGAGGCATAAGCGGGTACGCCCACGGCTTACTGCATCCTGCTACGTTCCTGCTGCTTTTCTGCCCCCTGTGGAATTTAATGCAAATTTCACTAAGCATTTCAAAGTATTTTTAATGATAGCTTGCTCAGCATTTCTGCACACTTACAGAAAATAGGAAGGTTTTTTGTTTTTTTCAATTATTTTTCCAAGTTAACCTAGTCCACCTTTTAGGGAAAACAGAAAATTCCATCCCAACTTTCTTTTCTTTTTATTAATTTAATAACGATCAACAAGACCATAGGATAAGAGAGGTACAACTCCACACAGTTCCCACCACCAGAACTCCATATCCCATCCCCTCCCCTGATAGCTTTCCTATTCTTTATCCCTCTGGGAGTATGGACCCAGGGTCATTGTGGGATGCAGAAGGTGGAAGGTCTGGCTTCTGTCATTGCTTCTCTGCTGGACATGGGTGTTGGCAGGTCAATTTTATTTATCTATTTATTTATTATAGGAAGGCAGAGAGAGATGGAGAAAGAAGGGGAGATAGAGGGAGAGAGACAGAGAGATACCTGCAGCCCTGCTTCACCACTCATGAGCCTTCCCCCCTGCAGGTGGGAACCAGGGGCTTGAACCCGGGTCCTTGCGCACTGTGATGTGTGTGCTTAGCCACATGCACCACCACCTGGCCCCCTCCATCCCAACTTTCTTCAAAGGAATATAATGAAAGAATAATGACAGAGGAGCAATTCTGCCTCAACCCAACTCTTCCTTGCCCATTCTGACATCAGAGTCCCTGGATAATCTCTAATCAGATGTATGTATTACCTAAATTCATGCATGTGTGGCCAGGAGAAAATATCTGCTTTTTAATTTCTTTCCTTTTCTTCCTTAGTGATGTATAGAATTTCAAGCTGTTAGGAACACAGCTACCCGCCACTCCTACTGCAGTTCTCCCAAGGCCTCAGGGTCCAGGGTGGCTAACTTATTTTTGCAAGTTCATGTGTCTCAGTTCTCTACCTTCCACATGCGAATGAAACCATCTGGTACTTGTCTTTCACTTCCTTCCTTCACTTCAGCAAGCAGAATCACTTCCGGTGCTCTCCACTTTGTCCCCATGTCGTGCCTTGTAGCTGTCGAGTGGCTGTCCACTGAGTGTTGTCATGACTGGTTTCCCAGCAGGGGAACACAATCCCCATTACGGAAGAAGACACTGACCTGGGTCATGGAGGCTGAGACCTACCTGGGCGTTCTGTGTCACACCACAGCGCTGCCCTGTCTTTCCAGCCTTCTCTCTTGTCTCTGTCTTAAAAAAAAAAAAGTTGGCTGGACATGTCAAAGCTCCAGCAACAGCAGACTTTCAACCCCGTCCTGGGGCTGTGCTGGACCAGGTGCAGGGCTCTGGCTTGCCGTCCACAGCACACACACCACACGCCTCTGAACACCCAGCCTCAGCCTGTGGCCGAGCTCAAGCCTTCTCACCGCCGTTCACCCTCCTGTCTTCATCGTGCTAATGGTACAACCCCCAGCCCAGCCTGTCGCCACCTCAACAGAGTCCCCCCACTATGACGGTCATTTCAGAAAAGTCCTCTGGATGGGCTCCAGCACTGTCTCAGACACGACGGTGAGTTTTCCTAGAGCTTCCACAAAGGGCACCACCCACTGGCCTAACCCCAGTTCTCATGCTCATGTGCACCCTGCCTACCTGCCCTTGCCCGCCTCTGGGGTGGCAGCATCACCCTGATGACAAGTCCTAGGTGCAAAGTCCCCCTCCATGTCACAACAAGTCTATCCAAGCCAGTGTCTGAAGGACTCTGCTTCCTGTAAGCTGTCTGAATGTTCTCCAGACATGGCCGGGTTGACGGGCCACAGCCTGAGGGCAGCCAGAGCTCCCAGACATTGAATGTCTTCAGAGAAAAAGGTTTTCAGTAGCTGCTGATGAACAGACGTCACTTGGACGAGGAGCTCACACCTGCTATCTGCAGACTCAGTTACCCCATCCTACAGTTTATTTGCTGTTGTTTTGTAAACTTTATTAGTGGTTTAGTAAATTACAAGATCACGGG